>NC_091325.1:14152336-14154836 GCF_038502225.1 Cherax quadricarinatus | reverse complement strand
AAAGTCGGTTCCGGATCAGCCGGGCTGTGGCTCGTACGTTGGTTTGCGTGCAGCCAGCAGCAACAGCCTGGTTGATCAGGCTCTGATCCACCAGGAGGCCTGGTCACAGACCGGGCCGCGGGGGCGTTGACCCCCGGAACTCTCTCCAGGTAAACTCCAGGTGTGAAACCTGTTTATACTCTGACTCCAGTACATGATCTTGCATTATAAACACTTCATACACTTTACAGTTTTAATATTATTATTATTATTATTATTATTATTATTAAAAAACGCTAGTTGTAAACTTTGAAGGGTTTCTTTGATAAGAGGTGGTTACTGCCTTCGTAAATAATTATACCCATACATTATTGTTGTGGAGAGCGCTAAACCTGTAGGATTTTTTTTTACTCACAGAATACCCGTGTATTCATTCTTCTATATGGTATAAACCGTGGTAATAAATACCGACAAGTTGGTTTAGAAAGACACGTAAGCAAATACTATGACATTTATTAGAAAACGTTTCGGTCCTGGGACCTTGATCACTTCTAGAAGTGATCAAGGTCCCAGGACCGAAAAGTTTTCTAATAAATATGTCATAGTGTTTGCTTACGTGTCTTTCTAAACCATTCTTCTATATAAAAACATGGACCAGCATGACTGGCAAACAAGCAAGGAACAGATTTGCTTAAGATATGAAGACTGTCCTTTGCTTGGGTCTTCCCAGTTGACTTTCCAATAGCAAGCTTGTCCCTGATGGCTGCAAGAAACCAGTATACTATCTAATAACTGCAGCAGTCATAGGTGGTGTAACATTTGTTCAATGTTCAACATTGAACAAATGTTACACCACCTATGACTGCTGCACCTCTCCTGCCAACGGTTTATAAGCTCCTTCTCAGCACGTATGCCGTATTCTATTCAAGATTGATGGACTGACCACATCGACTCAAGGTTGAGGGACTGATTACCTCATTCTCCTCCTGTTCTTCAAGATTCTCCTTTGTATGGACTGATGAAGCCACTGTGTGGCGAAACGTTTCCTCAATAAAGATACCCAAGAGTTGCACATGTGTCTAATTTATCAACATGTCGGTTCTCTGAACCATTCATCTACAAACCTGTCAGACACTGCAACTTCTTGGGATCTTAATACTTGGGAATTCTTCGCTTGCCTAATTCTTGGGCACGACCTACTTCAACATTGAACATATCTAATAACTGTTTACTTATATATAATGAGATGCTGTAGCTTAAAGGCAAGGTTAATAATTACTTCCTAATTTACCTCAAGCTACAAATAACAATAAGATCACTAAAAAAATAAGAATTACTGATATCCTACCTATTTGAAGTTAAGACTTCAATTTTAACCGAACCCATCACGACCTTGGTACACGACACGAGTGATTCAATTTCCATTCTAGTTAGTATATGCATGGACACGGATCCTTTCACAGAGCTTTAGATACCATAGACAGAACTGCCACTGGTACGTTGAATGAGGGACTTCCACCGGCTGCCTCTGCTCTTCTGGTTGTTCAGGCTTGCACGAGTTGCAGTACTTTGGTAGATGTCTCACCGATTCATTCTAATTTATTGAGAAATGCTGAAAATTCAACAAAGTTTTTAAATGATATTTTTGATGGACTGGGAAGGAAGACCTCCAAGCGATGACACCCTGTTAAATTCTGAGTATCAGCTTCCACACCGCTGCCCACCCTCTTTATGTTGACAAAATTTTCGTTATGTTAAACCCGTGTGGGTTATACAGCACAAGCGCATTAGGTGACCAACATTAAGTTACTCAGAAATACTAGCCAGACGTTAGTCTGGAAATTGCAACAGGAGAATCAGTTTTTATCTTTTTTCCACAATTTTCTGAAATTA
This sequence comes from Cherax quadricarinatus, assembly GCF_038502225.1. Lineage (NCBI taxonomy): Eukaryota > Metazoa > Arthropoda > Malacostraca > Decapoda > Parastacidae > Cherax > Cherax quadricarinatus. The sequence continues at coordinate 14,152,964 of NC_091325.1, read as the reverse complement.
AGTCTCATCCAAAGGCACTTTTGTTACCTTAAAAAAATAACTTAACGGCGCTTTTGCTCACTTACCTCTTCACCCACACATTACAACTCCCACGAAGCTGTAAGGTATGCCCATAAAGATTTAGCATTTTCTTCGAAATCCCCGGATCAAACAACACGGCCTTCCATTTCCCCCAGGCGATGCATGACCCTTGAGGGATAAATGCATATTATATAGTACAATAAGAGCGCTTTCAGTATTATTACGAACACAAACATTTCAGGTATTTTATAGTGCTTGACGTCTTTGGTCTGGCTGGAGGGACGTGTGCTCTAAGTCATGGAAATTAAAATAAAACACTATTATAAGTACTTGTCCTGTTTCCTGACGACCTTACCTACCTAACCACTGTTATATTAGGCTAATTCATACAAGGATCATGTAATGATAATTGTTCCCAAGATTTTGTGACGATAATTCTTTCTTGGATCATGAGACCAAGCGTCACTATAGATTATTATATCCAGGGAACGGGTGGGGCTTTAACCCATGCAAGCAAGTCTTAAAATTCAACAGGCAATCGTGTTATTACGATTTAATGAGTAATTACAATTATTTACGTGTGGAGACGCCAAACCTGTAAGAATTA
>NC_091325.1:14067336-14149836 GCF_038502225.1 Cherax quadricarinatus | reverse complement strand
CATGTGGGCGGGGATCCCTTGATGCCCATAAGGTGAGCCAGATATTAACAATGGGGATGTATGACATTTTGTGTATCAAGGGGCTTTTTCGTTCCACCTCTCATAAAATTACTTTCGAGTGGAGCCAAATTATTAAACGTGAAGAACAAAGCCTAATTAATCTTGTATCTCACCTAGTTAAACATTCCCTATCTAATTTTAATCCTCCTCCTGCTCTCTCCAGCTGCGACGGGATATATAAACCAGCATTTTTGTGTTACTATCCCCTATTTCGCGATTCTACACAACACTAAATTACCTAAGAGCTCTACTAAATATTAATACATATACCGGGAGTGAGCACGTGATAGAGGTTAGGTAGGTTCGTTAGGAAACAGGACAAGTGTTTCCTGACGCGGGTCTTAGAGGATAACCCGCCGTTGGAGCTTTTGGTTATCTGACTGGAGCCTTCCGCTGGCTTACCGGTCCATCCCTTTAAAAATTATGGTCACAGTTATAACCATTTAGTGAAACATGATAAAAGACAACTATAAAGCATATTTATTCAACTATCAAAAATCTTTGCGAAGTTCCTAAGCCATTAATGGGGTCATCACATGACCAATATCCTCGGAACGAAACTTTATCCCTGACAAATCAACTAATAACAGAGCTGAACATTAAAATGGTATAAAATACCGACAGGTTGTTAGGTAAGACACATATGCAACAGTTAGGTATCTTTATTATGAAACGTTTCGCCTACACAGTAGGCTTCTTCAGTCAAGTACAGAAAAGTTGATAGAAGCAGAAGATACTTGAAGACGATGTAATCAGTCCATCACCCTGAAAGTTTTGAGGTGGTCAGTCCCTCAGTCTGGAGAAGAGCATTGTTCCATAGTATGAAACAATATGGAGATGAAGTGACAGAATGGAGCTTTTTATAGCGCCATTTTAATGTTCAATCTGTCAGACACTGCAACACAAGGGTATCTTGGTACAGACCTGCAATCAACCTCGACAACTTCCACTAGTGAGAGCGGCTGGATTTGAGAGGGACCTGACCTTTCAACATCTGAGTTCTTACCTCTCCTAGTGGCCTACGTCTCACCTCTTGGCGCTATAAAAAGCTCCATTCTGTCACTTCATCTCCATATTGTTTCATACTATGGAACAATGCTCTTCTCCAGACTGAGGGACTGATCACCTCAAAACTTTAAGGGTGATGGACTGATTACATCGTCTTCAAGTATCTTCTGCTTCTATCAACTTTTCTGTACTTGACTGAAGAAGCCTACTGTGTAGGCGAAACGTTTCATAATAAAGATACCTAACTGTTGCATATGTGTCTTACCTAACAACATAATAACAGAGCTCCATCGAATGACTTAAAACTCGTCCAGACTGAAACTTGATCTGCAATAAGGACTTGTCTTCACGTTGAATTTTTATTTATATCAGTCGAGTCAATGCCGCTTTAGTTCATAACACAGCCACCGACGCCACGGTGTCCCCACAGCCACCGACGCCACGGTGTCCCCACAGCCACCGACACCACGGTGTCCCCACAGCCACCGACGCCACGGTGTCCCCACAGCCACCGACGCCACGGTGTCCCCACAGCCAAGTTGCACTAAACGTCTCAAAAGTACTTTCACAAGCTAACACCAGAGTCGCCATAGCTTCTAGCACTTCAATAAAGGATCTAACCAGGACAAAATCCAAGCACCACGAACCAGTCAATGCAGGAGTTTACACTCTACCCTGTGGAGGCTGTGACAAGATCTACGTAGGTGAAACAGCAAGAAACCTCGACACCCGCCTCAATGAACACATTTACGCATGTAGGAACGATAACTTGAACAACGCCTGTGTACAACACCGAAATTCCACCAATCATCTCATGAAATTCAGAGACGCCCAATTAGTGATCAAAGAAACTAATTTCCGCAGACGCAAGTGCCTCGAATCAGCACTGATCGCTGTTTCGAATACAATTAAACAAAACAACGGTAGCTTCACCATCTCCGAAGTCTTAGCAAGAATCCTCCTGAAAACAGTAAACCCTGCCATTACATAGTCTCTCCTGTTATACTACACAAAACACATTACAGAGTGTGAACACTGAAACAACCTGCCTCTTTACAGTCTATATATTTGTCCAACCTATTTTTATGTTACCCAAGTAATAGCTTTTTTATGCTTTTACTCATGTACGAATTAATTGCTCTACCATACTGTATTATTTTTGTACCTCACTCGTATTGCACCTCACTCTGAGCCTTTATATACCCTCTGTGTCCATGTATTGTTTGTAATGGCTTGATAAAGCTCCTGGAGAGCGAAACGTTGCCACACTAAAATGTCACATTAGTTGCACTTGTGTTCTTTTACTTGACATACTATTATATAAAAAGACCCTTGTTATACTGAGCATTTCGGGCACATTAGGTCTTTGTCCCAGGATGCGACCCACACCAGTCGACTAACACCCAGGTACCCACTTTACTGATGGATTTACATAGACAACCGGTGTAAAGAAACACACCCAATGTTTCTACCAGCGATGGGAATCGAACGCAGACACTCGCCGTGTGAAGCGAGTTTTAGCCACCAGGCCACGGAGCACCGTTTTTCTAAAACATGTCCTAGTGTTTGCTTACATTTCTTTCTACACCAATTTGTTGGTATCTATTACCAAGGTTTGTATCATGAATGTGGCTTACATAGACAAGGGAGCAAACACTAGGACAAACAACCCGCACATAGAAGAGAGGAGCTTACGACGACGTTTCGGTCCGACTTGGACCATTTACAAAGTCGGACCGAACCGTCGTCGTAAGCTCCTCTCTTCTATGTGCGGGTTATTTGTGTATCGTTCCAGTCACGGTGTTGTGCCTTTTTTATTATTCACTAGGACATATTTATTAAAAAACGTTTCGGTCCTCGGATCTTGGTTCTGGGTCCCAGGGGAAACTTTTCTAATAAATATGGCCTAGAGTTTGCTTGCCTTTCTTTTAACCACTTGCAGTAACAGTTGACAAGTTTAACATCACTGTTCCTGTAAGATTCATTTTGACCACAAGGACAATTTCAGGACACTCAATATGGAACACATTATAAGGTTTAGCCAGGAAATCCACCGGAGCACCACTAAGACGCAGGGAAACCACTGAGCTCCACCCAGAAGCAAGAAAGCCACCGAACTCCACCAAGACGAAGGAAATCCAGAAAAATCACCAGAGCCCCACCAAGACTCAGGGAAGTCAGGAAAGCCACTGGAACACCACTAAGACGCAAGAAAGCGACCAAGACGTCGGGAAGCCAGGAAAGCCACCAAGACGTCGGGAAGCCAGGAAAGCCACCAAGACGCACGGAAGCCAGGAAAGCCACCAAGACGCACGGAAGCCAGGAAAGCCACCAAGACGCACGGAAGCCAGGAAAGCCACCAAGACGCACGGAAGCCAGGAAAGCCACCAAGACGCACGGAAGCCAGGAAAGCCACCAAGACGCACGGAAGCCAGGAAAGCCACCAAGACGCACGGAAGCCAGGAAAGCCACCAAGACGCACGGAAGCCAGGAAAGCCACCAAGACGCACAGAAGCCACCGGAGCACCACCAAGACGCACGGAAGCCACCGGAGCACCACCAAGACGCACGGAAGCCACCGGAGCACCACCAAGACGCACGGAAGCCACCGGAGCACCACCAAGACGCATTACAAACTGCTGATGGAAGCGGCACAACTTTTGCGATGTAACTTTTAGTTTGAAGATTTAATTATGGGGCGGCGAGGATCATATGTCATGGTAACGTCGCAACTTTGTGGGACGAGTGTGAAAAATGTAATTATAGACAAGAAAATGTAAAGATTTCTTGAATAGAAGAAGAAACCTTATAAATATTAACTTTACGAGTGTGTGAGAAAGATATATATCTCGAGATTTTGAGAGATTGAGAGAGATTTTCAGAGAGATTTTTAGAGGTCGAGAGAGATTTTCAGAGATCGAGAGAGATTTTCAGACAGATTTTCAGATTGAGAGAGATTTTCAGAGACTGAGAAAGTTTTTCAGATACTGGGAGAGATTTTCAGAGATTGAGGGAGATTTTGAGATAGTCGAAAGATAAGATTGCTGTTATTTACCAAGTATCACGAAGTTCGGTATATAAGATACAGGACGAACATAGGAAGACTTGGCTATGGTAAAATTTCTCCTGACGTGGCTGGCAATGACCTACCCACTTGACCTCGTAGTCAATGACGGACGCCTCGCCATTGTTAACCCGTCCAAAGTTGAAAAATATGTTTAATATGCGAGTTTGAAATAAAAGATGTTATCAAGATTATTGGAAATTACAACAGACGAGTCAGTGTTTTCGTTCTTATTCACAATTTGATGTAGTTAAGTCTCATTCAAAGGCACTACTAGGTTACCCTAACAATGTATGCTTTGATACTAGGTTACCCTAACAATGTATGCTTTGATGATTTATCTTAACCATGTAATTCCATTTTGTACACATACGTGAATGATCCATGCAATTAAAAAAAAGGTACAAATGTGCATTACAAATTTAATTAAAATTATGCAAATGTAATTTTACTCCTGAAATTGAAGGAAATTCGAGAACTACAATTTTGGGATTTACCAAGTATTAACTTATAAGGGATCATATTCCAGAGTAACGTAAATTATTATTTAACGGACATGGAGTAAGAATAAAAGTATATAGTTTAAAGAGCTTACAATAAACCCGCCTGTAACTAACCAGTTTGCTTACAAATACATTTACAAAACTCACGTATGTGAACATGTTATATGCACCTGATGCATGTATCTGCTACGAAATGCATCTGCTATATGCATTTGGTATATTCACTTACCTTCATTAAAACAGCGGATCCGTAGTTCAGAATACACGGGGAAGCACTTGTCTAATACTCAGGTAGCTTCAATGTTGTTTCCAAAGACTCATGCTATCTGCCTTTTCCATATAATTTTCACTGTATTTGTAAATACAGCAACCACTGTGTACAGATCTTCCCTTGCAACACCTCACTCCACTGTGTGTGTGTGTACACTGTGTCAGCCATACACTCACTCCACTGCCTTGTTGGATGGTTTGTTGGGTTTGAAGCCTGTCGAGAACACGACGGTCATTAAGGCTGCATTTCACATGTACACCAAAACTAATCTCTCAGTGTTTATACTCTGAGAGATATTCACATCTTACTTATGTATTTATGTGAAGAGATTAACCCATAGCAGTATTCAAGTTGTTCAATTAAAGCCTCATTCTAAAAATTTCAAGAGGTTCCACAGCTTTCAAAGTTGTTGTAGACGTTTCAAAGGTTTATCAATGCAGTTTATGGCATGTATTGAGAAGACATTTCGTCCACCAGGCATTTTATTAATTTCTGGTAGACGAAACACCCTAATTAATGCTACAATGGTATACTGTATCTTATTCACATACGTGTGAATGGTTACAGTTACGTGAGAAAAAACTCGCACTTAGGAGACGAACGTTACGATGACGTTTCGGTCCGTCCTGGACCATTGCCAGAACACGTTGGTCCAGGAGGGACAGAAACGTCGTCCTAACGCTCCTTTCTGAAGTATGGACTTTGGTGAATTATTCCAACCACGGTACTATGACGTTATTCTTTATTGTAATAAAGTTGGTAGAATTACCGACAATATGTAAAGTAAAAGGACACAAGTGCAACTAATGTGACATTTTATTGTGGCAACGTTTCGCTCTCCAGGAGCTTTATCAAACCATTACAAACAATACATGGACACAGTGGGTATAAAAAGGCTCAGAGTGAGGTGCAATACTAGTGAGGTACCATTTCGATGTTCACTAGTGGTAGTAGTAGTAGTAGTGACAAAAGTAATACAATATGGTAGAGCAATTAATTCGTACATGAGTAAAAGCATAAAAAAGCTATTACATGGGTAATATAAAAATAGGTTGGACAAATAAAGACTGGAAAGATGCAGCCTGTTTCAGTGTTCACTCTCTGTAATGTGCTTTGTGTAGTATAACAGGAGAGACTATGTGATGGCAGGGTTTACTGTTTTCAGGAGGATTCTTGCTAAGACTTCGGAGATGGTGAAGCTGCCGTTGTTTTGTTTAATTGTATTCGAAACAGCGATCAGTGCTGATTCGAGGCACTTGCGTCTGCGGAAATTAGTTTCTTTGATCACTAATTGGGCGTCCCTGAATTTCATGAGATGATTGGTGGAATTTCGGTGTTGTACACAGGCGTTGTTCAAGTTATCGTTCCTACATGCGTAAAAGTGTTCATTGAGGCGGGTGTCGAGGTTTCTTGCTGTTTCACCTACGTAGATCTTGTCACAGCCTCCACAGGGTATAGTGTAAACTCCTGCATTGACTGGTTCGTGGTGCTTGGATTTTGTCCTGGTTAGATTCTTTATTGAAGTGCTAGAAGCGATGGCGACTCTGGTGTTTGCTTGTGAAAGTACTTTTGAGACGTTTAGTGCAACCTGGCTGTTGGGAAGAATTATAACTTTGTTGGGAGTGGTGTTGATGCGTGGAGAATTAATGATCTGAAGAGCTCTTTTCTTGCAGTCTTTGATGAAAAAAGAAGGAAAATGTAACTCAGTGAATGTTTGGTGAATGTATGTACATTCCTCGTCAGGAAACTCAGGACTACAAATTCGGTATGCTCTTAGGAAAAAACCGATGATGATGCCTCTTTTGGTCTTGGTATCTTGACTGGAATAGAAGTGTGTGAGATCATTTTTATTGGTGGGTTTCCGATAAACTTGAAATCTTAGGTTGTTGTCGAGGAAAGTTAGCTTGTCATTGAACTCTTCTTCTAGTGTAAACTGGATCGCCGGTTCAACTGCGTTGAGCCTTGCCTGAAGATCCCGTACATCAAAACGTTTGGGAGTTATTACGAGGACATCGTCCACGTAACGTAACCAAGTGACGCTTGAAGGGATGATGTTGGCGAAGTGTTCGGACTCTAGGTGTTCCATGTATAAGTTGGCTAGGACGGCACTGATGGGGGACCCCATTCCCATGCCGTAGGTTTGTTTGTAGAGCTTGTTATTGAAAGAAAAACAGTTGAAATTAACACAGAGTTCAATCAAGTCAACAAAATCTCCGGGAGGTAGAGGAAGATTAAGGTCCTGATTGACTTTACGTCGTAGAACCTCGATGGCTTTTTTGGTAGGTACTTTTGTGAAGAGGGAAGTCACATCCAAACTGCTTAGTTTCTTGTTACGGATGGAGAGGTTACGGATGCGGTTGAGAAGGTCGCCTGAGTGTTTAAGATGAGCGGGGCTGATGGTCCCCAGAAGGCAGGAAAGATGTTTGGCAAGAACTCCGGCTAGTTTGTGTGGAGCACTGCCTATTCCTGACGTGATTGGTCTGAGAGGAATATTGTGTTTATGGGTCTTGGGTAAACCATACATGTGTGCTGGTTTAGGGTTGCTTGGTAACAAGTACAGAAGTTTCTTCCCTTCTCTAGTGCGTTTGAGTATTTGTCTGGTTTTGTAAAGAAAATCTTTGGTGAGCGTCTCCCACTGTTGAGTGCTGATGGGTTCGTATGTAGATTGATCATTCAAAAGGTCCATCATTTTAGTGTTGTAGTCACTGGTGTTGAGTATGACGACTCCACCTCCTTTGTCGGCGGTGGTGACGATAATGTTGGGGTCGTTGGCGAGGTTCTTAAGGGCAGTGATGTATCGTCTAGGGAGATTAGAAGAGGAAGGTTCACATAAAGCTGCAGTGAGAAGGCCATGTATATAACCCTTCTGGAAGTTGCTGTCACTGTGTCTATGGTTCCTGGTAACTAGATTGAGTCTGGGACTCAAATTTACCACCAACATACGCAAACCTAACTATCAACTCATTCGTCTCTCGACCTGCGGGGAGAGAGGACGCTTCTACAGGTTCTCTTGCACGCCACCTGGTGAGGAAAACATAGCAGTAGCACCAAGATGGCGGACCGACTGTACCGGCGCATAAATACTGTCTGCATTGAGCTGGTTAGAGGATCTTTAAGCAACGCCACGATGAACGTTCTCCTGCCAAACATTATCAGGGACTGTTATGGCATCCCCAATGAAGAGCTGTATGGTGTGGCACTGAATGGTATGTCAAGGGTCTTCGTGAAGTTCATGAGGGCTGACTTCTATTCTACCATCGTCGACGAATTTCAAGAAAGGCGGATGAGTATCAATACGGCAGTGGAAGTATGCTTGCATGATGTGTCTAAGTATTTTACTTGGGTAAAGGTAAGGAATGTACCTTTTGAGGCAACAGCCTACAGCCTACAAGATGTGTTCAGTGGTTATGGGACTGTACACTCGACGAGCATGGGAATGTGGAGGGACGGCCCTTATGAGGGGATGCCGGAAGGATCCTTCACACTGAAAATGACCCTGAGGAGGCCGATACCATCATATGTTACATTGCATAACCATAGAACACAGGTTTTTGTACACTATGCGGGGCAGAGGAAGACGTGCCGTTTATGTGACTCTTATGAACACATGGTGGCACAATGCCCCAGGAGACAGGGCCCTAGGCGTCAGGAGACAGCTTCTGTGGATACGCCATTAGAAGCCGCGGACGTTATGACGGGTGAAGTGGAAAGCCGGGGTACAGGCCTATGGAGTGAGGAGGTCGACAGGGCAGAGGTGGTTTTGGAGACGTGTGTTACACTACCAGTGGAAACGGGGGGGGAGGGAATAACGCTGTCAGACAGACCGTTAGATACTGCAGAGTCAGCTCAGGACGGGATTTTGGAGGCCGTGCTGAAGGATTTTTTGGAAGAGTCGGAGCATGGTGTGGAAAGTGATGTGAGGTCAGGTGATGACAAGGTGATGGATGAACAGAAGCAGGGTAAGGAAGACTTGAGTGAGGTTCGAAAGGAGAGCAATGTGGTGGTGGAGGTCCATCAAGAAGATGTGGTTGCAGAAGAAATGTGTGTAGAGGGTAGCTCCCGCAAGAGATCAGCGGGGGCATCAGACATGGACGAAGTCCTCACACCAGCGCAGAGGCCTGGGAAGAAGATGTGGGCAGCTGTGGTAGCAAAGGCAAGTCCGGGAGGAGGGGGGGGGCAATGGGAAGCTAGGTGGGAAGGGACAGGGAGGGGTTGGAGGGCAGGAACGAGGGAATGATAGAGAAGAACCGAGACCTATGAAAGGAGGACCAAGTAAGCCTCAGCGGCACAGGGGTAAGCCGCCATTCTTGTAAAATTCAGGTGTGTAACTTTCAATGTAAACGGTCTTAAAACCGAGGTCAAGAGGGTATGGTTAGAGTGGGTTTTGAGGAGATTTAGTATTGATGTCTGTTTTTTGCAGGAACATAACCATAGGTTAGGATGTGAGTTGTTGTTGAAAGGTTATAGGTTGTTTACATGTGATGCTTTGAGGTTGAAAGGAGGTGTGGCTGTGGCGGTAAAGGAGACCAGTCCTTTGCGTATCCTGGGTTGGGAGGAGGGGGGGGTGGGAGGTTTGTCAGGGTGGATGGGTTTTGGGGGGCCAGGAGGGTTAGTTTTGTAGGTGTGTACATGCCAGCAACTAGTAACACTAGAGTGAAGGTGGATTTTGTACGCGAGGTTCTGGTATATCACTTGAGAGGTTTACCTGCTTTTACGGTGATTGGTGGGGATTGGAATTGTGTCATTAGGAAGGGTGATGTGGTTCCGAGGGGGGCGGGTTGTGTTTTGGGGGTTCTGCGGGATGTTTTGCGAGATGTTGGAGTGGTAGATGTGGTGGGAAGTAGGGGATATGGAGTGGAGCACATTTTTATTCGTAGGGGATATGAGGCACGGTTAGATAGGATTTATGTTAGGCAGGGCATAGGTGTGGAGAGGGTGAGGACTATCGATGTGGGTTTTTCTGATCATCGTGCTGTTATAGCAGATTTGAGGGTAGATGGCATAGTGAGAGTTTATGCAGGATACTGGAAATTAAATGTGAGGCTACTTAGGGACGAGGGTGACCCTACGGGGTTTGAAGATTGGTGGAAATCCTTTTGGGAGACTAGGAATATGGAAATGGATTTGCTGGATTGGTGGGAAATGAGGGCTAAAGTTGAAATTGCGAAATTTTTTAAAGTACGGGGTAAGGAGATGGCTAGGTGGAGCTATGGCCTACAAAATTATCTTGAGGGTCAGTTAAATGACTGTTATGCAGAGGAACGGGTGGGGCGGAGTGAGGACATGGAACGTTTGCGAAATAGGTTGGCGGAAATTCACAATGAAAAATTTGAGGCAATTCGAGTTAGGGCAGGGTTGGAGGATGTCTTAAGGGGAGATAGGCCATCGGGTTTTGTATTAAGGAGGTTTAAGGAACGGCAGGCGAAGACCACCTTGGCGTATATTGAGGCAGGTACAGGGGGGGTGGCTTTGAGGAGGGTCAAGGCCTATCCACCACGGAAAATATTAGTTTGTATGCAGATTTTTGGTTTAGGGAGAAGTGGAGGAGGGTTGGCGGGGGAGTGGGTGAGGGACGGTTTGGGGATGAAGGGTTTAATAGGGTATTAAGTGAGCAGGACAGTGACAGAATCGAGGGTAGTATTAATGTAGAGGAGGTGGAGGAGGCAGTTTTTGGGATGTGCCAGGGTAAAACCCCAGGCATAGACGGAATACCAAACGATTTTTATAGGTATCATTGGGGGAGTGTACGTCATTGTCTGGTGGGGGTTTTGAGTTGTATGTTAAGTAGTGGGAGGATGGGGAAATCACAAAGAACGGGTGTCACGGTTTTAGTGCCCAAAAAGAAGGAATGCCGAGTTTTGAATGATTACCGTGCGATTACGTTAATGTGCTCGGATTACAAGATTTTTGCTAAGGTTTTGGGCAACAGAATGAGGAAAGTGTTGGGTTTAGTGTTACATAGGGGACAGTTGGGAATTCCGGGAAGAAGGATGAGGGATGGACATGGTTTGATTAGGGATTTTCTAGAGAGATGTACGGGAGGGGGAATACTAGGTTTAGATTGGGTGAATGCTTATGATTGCGTGGACAGAGATTTCTTAGGGGTTTGCTTAGAGAGGTTGGGGTTTCGGGAGGGGGTAGTGAGGTGGGTGAACACCCTGTATGATGGGGCAGAGGTGAGGGTACAGGTCAATGGGAGGTTGGGTGAAAGTGTACCAATGGAGAGAGGTTTGAGGCAGGGCTGTCCGATGTCACAGCTGCTCTTTGCGTGTGTGCAGAATCCTTTTTATGAGTCTGTTGAGAGGGTAATGAACAATCAGGAGATGGAAGAGGGGTGCAAAGGGGGCATCGTTGGGTATGTGGATGATACTACTGTTTTGCTAAGGGGTAAGGAGGAGTTAAGGAGGGTGGGTAGAGTGATTCAGATGTTTGGTATGAATACCGGAATGAGAGTTAATACGGTGAAATCAAGGTTACTAGAGGTCGGTAATTGGATAGGGGGGGGGGGGCTTGGGGATGGGGTTAGGATGGACAGTGGTTGACAGAATCAAGGTATGTGGGATATGGTATTTGGCGGAAGTGCAGGCATGCAGAAGGGTAAATTCGGAGTCTGTCACGGGTAAGGTTTTAAGTAGACTAGGAGGTTTAAGTGCGAGGGACTTAGCTTTACATCAGAGGGTAGTGGTGGTAAATTCACTTGTCTATAGCAAGGTATGGGGGGTGGCAGAGGTTTTTCCCTTAGAGGTACGAGATATTGTGGAAATGCAGAGGAGGGTGCTGAAGTTTGTGTGGGGATTTGGGAGGGCATGGTTAAGTAAGGAGGTAGTTATGACGGATGTTCGGAGAGGGGGTTTAGGTTTGTTGCCTTTAGGACTGAGAGTAATGGCTGTATATATCAAGTGGAGGTATATGAGGGAAGGGGGTGTGAGGGGCGCTAAAGTAGGAAGAGTTATGGAGGAGGCACGTAAATGGTGGAGTGGGAAGGAATTGAGGGTTTGTGAAGATATGTTGAGATTTTTATTGACAGTGCAACAGGTGGATAAAATCAAAGTGAAACGGTTGGTGAGAGTAGTGAAAGGTCAAGGAATTATGCAAGGGGTAGCCGTGTATCCAACGTATGATTGGGGGGTTATTTGGAAAGATTTTAGTAAGCTTCGGATACCGGCTAGAGTAAGAGAATTAGTATATAGGTTTATCATGGGGATTCTGGCTTCCAAGGAGGTGTTACGTAGTATGGGGTTTGTGGAAGAGGCTTTTTGTCAGTTTTGTGGTGATGTTGAAACGGCGTTTCATGTGGTCTTCTTTTGTACCTCCTTGGAGGGGGTGAGATCATGGATGGGTGGGGTTATCAGACTGTTGGGGGGGGGGTCGTTTGCCGCTTTTAAGGGCTTTACTACTAGATGTAAGGGGAGTGCCTAGGGATGTTGGAAGGGCTATAATGTATATCATAGTGGATTATCTGGACATTTCATGGGGAATGAGGGGATTAAGGGGTGATATGAGGATAAAAGCGTTGGCGGCTAGATTCTATAGGACGAAGTGTAGGAATAAGTTGGTTTATGGGGCGTCTTGGGAAAAAAGTTTCCCGGAAGGTTATAGGAACCTCACTGTGGGTTCCCTTAGGCGGGGTCCCTGAGGATGGACAAAGGAGTGGTCTCCTTATGGGGGGGATGTAAAGGGGGGGGGTTGTTTTTGGTTTTATCTGGAACTGATGTAGTGTGTAAGAGGAAGGTAGTGAGAATTAGGTATGGATGGTACGCCATGTTTCACGAGAATGTTTGTCATAGTGAGATATAAGTGTGGTTTCCAGGGTTACATTTCTAAGCCTGATGGTTATGTTCACTGGGTTTAAAATTTCCTTGAAAGCCAGGATACCGAGCCCTTAGGATCTCGTTTTTAAGTAATTAGATTGGCACGTTGGTATCAACACAAAATTTTTCTTAGATACGTGTCAGTTCTTTTGGGACTGGCACATTACAGCAGCCTTATCCTTATTACTACTCTAGTCTTACGTTTAACTTTTTTTGTCAGATGAAGGTTCTATGTGAAAAAATTTAAGTGTATGTATAGGTTTTGGGTCTATACCATGTTTTTATGGGGTTAAACCAACAAAGTCTTGTGGACAAGATTTTCGGTTTATATACATATGTGGGAGGTATAATTATGTATAGGGTTTGGTTATAAACCCTTTAATGTGCCGAGGTTTGTTATAAATACTTGTTTTGGATTCTTTTATTATTGTATTTTACATGCATGTTGTTCTGTTTTCTGTATCAACATTATTGTATTAGAGGGTTAACATATTAATAATAGTAAAATACTGTTTCTCTATGGTTATCGAGTAAGGAATCATATGTTCCTTCCGGTTTCCTATTGGTTAGGATCTAATGTACCATAACTTAACCAATAATCTGTACCCTGTCATAGCGGGTATGTTAGGGTTTTGTTTTGTTTTGTAGTGGTTATGGTAGTTTTGGTTAATCTTGTGATGTTGTAAATTTGTATGATGTTTTTGTTGTAATAGGACATGTCAGGTATTCAATTTATATTGTTAAACTATGTAAAGTTTCTTTTTGGTGTGTTTTCTTTGGGTACAATGGCTTGGCGGCAACTATTAATGACTGATAAACTTTAGTGAGGTTTGTCTTAGCGTGTATTGTTTTGCTATAACAAGATGTTATAATACTTGTTCCCGCAAGGAATAACCTGGTACTAGTAGAACAAAAGAATGTTTTGTATTCCTGTACTTTATTATGCATCCTTTGTACTTTTGTAAGGTTTCTAATAAAAGTCTGGGGAGTGTAATACCAGTGTATGTGTTTGACTTGGCAGTGTTACATTGTTCTATGTAATATTACTCTTTTGCATGTATTTAGACGACCTGGTTGAGGTGTCATTGTGTTGGATTCTTGTGTATTAATCGGTTCTGTGTTTTATAATCATCTTGTATTTGCTTTACTTTCAATAAAATACGTTAATCTATTAAACGTATAAGGATTATTAATATATAAATAACAAAGTGGAATATAAATGCATATTGTAGGCTTGGTGCGTCTTTGTTAATAATAATAATAATGCATATTGTAATGTAGTCGTGTTCTTGCTTAACATAGGTGCATGGGATATCATGCATTGGGGATGAGGGACAGTTTGTGTTAGCACAAAGTTAAATGTCTGTGTGTTTTGTTAATGAAATTTATAATTCTGTGTAAGAACTGATAATGTGTTCTTTTATCTATTTAATGTATTGTATTGTTTTAAATAAAAAAAAAAAAAAAAAAAAAATCTCTCATTCCCTAGACACTATGATCCTAACGGGTTTAGCTCGTACTCATGAATATAGCAAAAAAGCCATATTATATATAATATTGTATTTGACAATGAAATGTTGTAAGGATTATAACTTACTATATTTATTAAATAATTATCCTCCCACATATCTAAAATATGCAAAAAAAAAAAAAGACTTTTTTTTTAAATTACCAAAAGTACATTTTACAATTCAAGATAGGACAAAAAAAATATTCAAACAGGAATAAGTTGGTTCTACCTTACCATGTAAACCTTGATATACCTTCTCTATTTAGGAAACTGAAAATTAAAGCTGTATATTAAAGCATTGATAAAAAAAAATGGTTGAAGTTCCGCAGAATGCTGTTGGCTGTGTGTCTAAGATTCCCTGTAAGAAATGCAATACAATTTATTATGGTCAAACTGGGAAAAGTCTTGAACTAAGATTACAACATAAATATATCATTAGAGCTGGAGAAGAGTTTAATGCTCTGTTAATTCATGAGAGATTTTAATCACCCAGTTGATTTTGAAAAGTCGTAGAAAGTTGAATCAAGCTTCATAAAAAACTGTATTGATTGCAATAAGAATATTACCGTATTTTCCAGGCGCATGAGAATATAAGATAATGTTTCCAAGCAGTTGTAACATAACGTTAGTAAACAACTGCTAAAGCGTAACCAAAAGTGTACCCTTGACCCTGACATTGAGCATATAAGACGCAGGATGATTTTCAGACTATTGGGGAAAAAAGGTGCACCTTATATGCCGGAAAATACGGTAGTTCTAAGAATATTAGGCCTGCGTGAATTACCGTACTGGGGGCTGGAGTTACGTGATGCAGGACATTCCTCTCTCAAACATCACGGAGTCCGACACAAGTCTAATTTACACAAAATGTTAGCAATAAGGCATAAAAGTAGCCTAGCAAGATCGGATGGTAACTAATCAGTAGGAAGCAGAGTGACAATTCAGCAACGAGAGACAGTGATAACAAAGTAACAAGAGAGGTAACCCAACAACGAGACAATGGTAACCCAGCAACGAGACGGTGGTAACCCAGCAACGAGTCAGTGGTAACGCAGCAACAAGACAGTGATAACCCAGCAGCGAGACAATGATAACCCAGCAACAAGACAATGATAACCCAGCAACAAGACAGTGTGGCAACAAGAGGCAAAGTGACAAGACAACATTGGTGTCTGTCTCGCTGCCAGCTAGAGTGAACACCCACTCCTCCTTCAGCGTGGTAATGTGCTTATATCCCCCGCAGCGCCTCACAATTTCCCCGCTGGACGTGTTCACATTAGTGAGAACTTGGTCTTGCCTTGTCGCCTCGCCATGTTTATATCTCTCTCAACGAGCCAGCAATTTAAATGTAAATTTCAGTCCGATTGTATACATATTTCTTTCTAAAAGAGGCTTTAATTTGTGAATATATTGTATGCAAAGCGATTGTATTTCGGTATTTCATTTTTCTTTCTATAAAAAGGATCTCATCTGTGTAAATATCAGATGCAAAGAGCTAAAATGGATGTTATATAAATAAAAAAAAAAATCCTTGTTTGAAAAAATGTATTGATTTGCTATGTATAGCCACACAGGAGAGTGGAGACAAATGGTTTATATGATTAGACGTGCTGTTGGAGTGTGAGCAAGGTAACATTTATGAAGGGATTCAGGGAAACCGGTTAGCCGAACTTGAGTCCTGGAGGTAAGAAGTAGAGTGCCTGCACTCTGAAGGACGGGTGGAGATATGTTACAGTTTTTGAACTGTAGTGTAGGTACGCCTCTGGCAAAACAGTGATGGAGTGAATGATGATTCAAGTGTTTCTTCTCTTCTGGGTCACTCTGCCTCGGTGTGAAACAGCTGATGTGTTAATAAAATAAATTAATAATTTTCCTGCCCGTTATTATATACACAGCAGCGATGCTAATGTATATAACACAAATGTATCCACATTTTTCCTCCAGTTATCAGGTGAAGTGTCTTGAACATAGTTGGATTTATAAACCTATTTGCTAACACAACCAATATGTGAATATGCTAACAATACTTCACCTGATTAAAATTTTATTAGTTAAAAAAAAAAAAAGTTTATGCAAGTCGTATAGTTACCGCGGATAAGTTATCCTATACTGGCATATATCACAAGGCGGAAGCTGAAACATACAGAAAATGTCACTGGTGTTTCTGTCTCCATGTGGATATTGACCTCTTCTAGATACATGCTCCTTACACTCATCCCATCAAGGAAGGTTCCTTGATGCTGGTGAGGGGTTCTTGATCTAGGGAATTGGATCTGTGCTCCAGTTCCCTGAATTGAGCCTGAATGCCTTCCACCCCCCCCCACATGCGCTGTATAATCCTATGGGTTTAGCGTTTCCCCATGATTATAATAATAATAATAATCCTTACACTCAGATGAATTAATACATACATACATACATACATAAATACATACATGCATATGGTAGTGATGTGTTATGGTGATATACCTTTATGGTGGTAATATAAATTGATGTTAGTCCTGTGATGATCAGGTTGTCTTTTGTATGTCACAACACTGTACGACCCCATGAACATAAGTTAGTAATAAGAGTTCCCTTTTATACGCGATCACAGCACCACTAACAGAAGCAGCAGCAGCAGTGAACTATGATATATAACGCTTACATCTACAGCTGTGCTCGTGTGTGTGTGTGTGTGTGTGTGTGTGTGTGTGTGTGTGTGTGTGTGTGTGTGTGTGTGTGTGTGTGTGTGTGTGTGTGTGTGTGTGTGTGTATGTGTGTGTATTACAGTTTTTTTTTCCAGCTGACAATTGCCGTTTGAGGCAATCCTAATGTATGTTTGCGGCTGTCTTTGTCTATGGATGGTGTCTCAATATTTTTCTCCGTAACTCAAATGCAACTTTCAAGTCCTTGCTTGGTGGAACTCAGGAGATGGAGGAAAGGAGAGACAGAGTGAGATAAAGAGAGAAACAATAAGGTAGCTAAACTGAGAGCCAACAAAAAAGACAGTGAACACGAGAGCGAGTCCGCACATAACCACAAGTAAACGAATAAATTCAATATCAGCCAACGGGAGAAAGTCTGAGCAGCGACCACAAATACGGATCGACTGGATGAGAGAAATATACGGGCAGTTACAGCGCCGAGCTAGCAACGGATATGAGACCATCAAAACGCACATGCAACTAATGACCCACGACCAGGAGGAAGCACCAACAGCCCAGCAGAACAGGCCATTTGCCATGAGTGGAGGCACTTTACCAGCAGCTTGCGTGGTGAAGCGTAACTAGACTCCCTCAGTAACTATGGCTTTTTTCACATTATTATTATTATTAATTATTATTATTATTATTATTATTATTATTATTATTATTATTATTATTATTATTCCACTACAAGCATTACCTCTACTTATCCACTTCTTTCTTATTCTCTTTGTCCCATCCTTATCCGCCTCACTTATATACTGCTCCCTCACCTTCATGCCTTAGTGTGACTCGTAAATGTTCAAGGTCGGACCAAACCTTCGTCATCAGCTTCTTTCTCCTGTGTGCGGGTTATATGTATAACATTCAGTATCATCGCACCAGACTTCAGCTGGATTAGGCCTAGATGAGTAAAACATCTTTCCCGTGTAGAGGCTCAACCTGAACCCCCAAAGAGGAGCCTGACCTCCGAGAGTGACCTGACCTTCATGGGTGACCTGACTTTCTAGAGCTCACCTTCTAGAGTGACCTGACCTTCAAGAGCGACCCTACCTCCAAGAGTGACCCGACCTTCAAGAGTGCCCTGACCTTCAAGAGTGCCCTGACCTTCAAGAGTGTCCCGACCTTCAAGAGTGTCCCGACCTTCAAGAGTGCCCTGACCTTCAAGAGTGCCCTGACCTCCAAGAGTGACCCGACCTTCAAGAGTGCCCTGACCTTCAAGAGTGCCCTGACCTTCAAGAGTGTCCCGACCTTCAAGAGTGTCCCGACCTTCAAGAGTGTCCCGACCTTCAAGAGTGCCCTGACCTTCAAGAGTGTCCCGACCTTCAAGAGTGTCCCGACCTTCAAGAGTGTCCCGACCTTCAAGAGTGTCCCGACCTTCTAGAGTGTCCCGACCTTCAAGAGTGTCCCGACCTTCAAGAGTGTCCCGACCTTCAAGAGTGTCCCGACCTTCAAGAGTGTCCCGACCTTCAAGAGTGTCCCGACCTTCAAGAGTGTCCCGGCCTTCAAGAGTGTCCCGACCTTCAAGAGTGTCCAGACCTTCAAGAGTGTCCCGACCTTCTAGAGTGTCCCGGCCTTCAAGAGTGTCCCGACCTTCAAGAGTGACCCGACCTTCAAGAGTGTCCCGACCTTCAAGAGTGTCCCGACCTTCAAGAGTGACCCGACCTTCAAGAGTGACCCGACCTTCAAGAGTGTCCCGACCTTCAAGAGTGTCCCGACCTTCAAGAGTGTCCCGACCTTCAAGAGTGTCCCGACCTTCAAGAGTGTCCCGACCTTCAAGAGTGACCCGACCTTCAAGAGTGTCCCGACCTTCAAGAGTGTCCCGACCTTCAAGAGTGTCCCGACCTTCAAGAGTGTCCCGACCTTCAAGAGTGTCCCGACCTTCAAGAGTGTCCCGACCTTCAAGAGTGTCCCGACCTTCAAGAGTGACCCGACCTTCAAGAGTGACCCGACCTTCAAGAGTGTCCCGACCTTCAAGAGTGACCCGACCTTCAAGAGTGTCCCGGCCTTCAAGAGTCTCCCGACCTTCAAGAGTGTCCCGACCTTCAAGAGTGTCCCGACCTTCAAGAGTGTCCCGACCTTCAAGAGTGTCCCGACCTTCAAGAGTGTCCCGACCTTCAAGAGTGTCCCGACCTTCAAGAGTGCTCTGACCTTCAAGAGTGCTCTGACCTTCAAGAGTGTCCCGACCTTCAAGAGTGACCCGACCTTCAAGAGTGTCCCGACCTTCAAGAGTGACCCGACCTTCAAGAGTGTCCCGACCTTCAAGAGTGTCCCGACCTTCAAGAGTGTCCCGACCTTCAAGAGTGTCCCGACCTTCAAGAGTGACCCGACCTTCAAGAGTGACCCGACCTTCCCGACCTTCAAGAGTGTCCCGACCTTCAAGAGTGACCCGACCTTCAAGAGTGTCCCGACCTTCAAGAGTGTCCCGACCTTCAAGAGTGTCCCGACCTTCAAGAGTGACCCGACCTTCAAGAGTGTCCCGACCTTCAAGAGTGACCCGACCTTCAAGAGTGTCCCGACCTTCAAGAGTGACCCGACCTTCAAGAGTGACCCGACCTTCAAGAGTGTCCCGACCTTCAAGAGTGACCCGACCTTCTAGAGTGTCCCGACCTTCAAGAGTGACCTGACCTTCAAGAATGCCCTGACCTTCAAGAGTGACCCGACCTTCTAGAGTGTCCCGACCTTCAAGAGTGTCCCGACCTTCAAGAGTGACCCGACCTTCAAGAGTAACCCGACCTTCTAGAGTGACCCGACCTTCAAGAGTGACCCGACCTTCAAGAGTGTCCCGACCTTCAAGAGTGTCCCGACCTTCAAGAGTGACCCGACCTTCAAGAGTGACCCGACCTTCAAGAGTGACCCGACCTTCAAGAGTGTCCCGACCTTCAAGAGTGTCCCGACCTTCAAGAGTGTCCCGACCTTCAAGAGTGACCCGACCTTCAAGAGTGACCCGACCTTCAAGAGTGACCCGACCTTCAAGAGTGACCCGACCTTCAAGAGTGTCCCGACCTTCAAGAGTGTCCCGACCTTCAAGAGTGACCCGACCTTCAAGAGTGACCCGACCTTCAAGAGTGACCCGACCTTCAAGAGTGACCCGACCTTCAAGAGTGTCCCGACCTTCAAGAGTGTCCCGACCTTCAAGAGTGTCCCGACCTCCAAGAGTGTCCCGACCTTCAAGAGTGTCCCGACCTTCAAGAGTGTCCCGACCTCCAAGAGTGTCCCGACCTTCAAGAGTCAGTTGACTGTTGAAACACTTTGTTAAGATTACATTAATTAGCTTAAATTACTACATGGATGAACTTAAATTATATTGATTAACTTTAATTACATTGAAGAATTTAAATTACATTGATGAACATAAATCATCCTTGAGACAAGTTGGGAATTTTGAGATTGATACAACCAGAACCAATGTAAATAAAGCACACAATACGTTGTAGGGTATTTTACTGTGAGGACGTTTCACTCGTCAGGGATTTTGCCTAGAGGACGAAACGTCTTTCCAGTAAAATGCCATAACCAGAACATTATATGTCTTGTTTATATAATATGTTGACACATTGTCGTTACCATCACACTCGAAATATATTGTGGATGTAATCACCGCAATGACTAGACAGTTTTGCTCTCATGGACTGTTGTAACGGGGCTTTTCTTGTTTATGTCGTGCTGAATAGGTAAAACTGGTCAATTAGCAAGAATTCATTTAAAAATAAATCCTTTCTAAAAATTTCTCTTATACGGTTAAAGATATAGTATATATTTTTTTTCATATATGTTAATGTAAAAATAAATAATTTTGTTCCAAAAGAACCTTAGAAAACTTACCTAACCTTAATATAACAAGCGCCATTTAATTTAGCCTAATCCAACTAAAAATATTTAAGATAAGTTTACAATATTTTAATAATAAACAAACACAATGAAATATATTTTTTTTTTCGTTAGGTTCAGAATTCTTTTTACGAAATTGTGACATACACAAATTTTCGCATGACTTATTCAGCAAGAAGAGCGTTGATATTTAAACTAAAATTGCAAGTTTTACCTGTTCGGCACAATGTATATATACACAATGTCTCGGATTTTTGTTCCCATGGACAGTTGTAACGTCTCTCTTCTTGTTCCACACACATTAACTTAGATTTTTGTTTTCATGGACTGTTCTCACGTCTCTTTTTCTTGTTCATTCACATTTTAACTCAGATTTTTGTTTTTATAAACTACTTTAGTGATCTAGCAAGGAAGAAAATACCCCCCTCCCCAATCCCTACTACCACTGTCCTTGGCTATTTTTTGAAGAAACGTTTCTTCACGGATGGCTTTTTCGGAAACGTGAGGAAACGTTTCGTCATTCATGGTTGAACGTTTTCTTAAAGTAACGTCATACTGTGTCATATTTCACGTTTGTTTTGATTTTATACATCTTACCCGCTGTTCTGGAGAATAATTTTCATTCAAAAGCTGTACAACTCTTACCTAAGTTGGAAGATAATCGGGCGTTGGAACATGTCATGGAAAACACAGTTTTGTTGCTATGTTACAAACTGAACCTTTAAAGTTGAAATTCATCTTCAGCCAGAGATCTGGAGAATATCCTGAGGATTCTCAGTTTCTTCAGTGATTACCTGCCTTTGATGTGGATAAACCTGAGGCCACTGAAAATTGGACTGGATGCGCTCTATCACTGGACGGTCTGAACCAGACAGATCTAAGGACCGCTGCAGGTACCTGGCTTAGTTTACTCTCCAGTGGTAAATGCTTTGTGTTTCCGTGAAATAATATTTAGCTCTCGTCCCACCTCTGCTGGCAGTGTCGACCTTAATAATTAACGAATATTTCTGCGAAAGTTACAGTGTATACTCGACTTAATTTCCCCCATTCAGCTCTTGAGATAATGATCACTACATAGAACAAAGAAACTCCATTTATGGTTAAGCAAATAAGTGCTTTGTGTGGGTTACCATATTGTTGCTAGCAAGCTGAAGGATAAAAGTGACGACTACAATTGCTATTATATTCATGAGGAAACATGGGGGGGGCATACAGCACCTGGAGAATGGGAGGTAATCAGGTTCAATCTACGAATCCTTCACCGGCATCAAGGCAGCCACTCCTTGAAGGGTAAAGTATTATTAACGAGCTTTCTTTTGAAGAGTTTGCTTTGAGTATCCTCTTGAGAGGAGCTCCGTGAAGCACATCTACTACAAAAGTCATGGTTTGCTGAAGAGATTTTTCTTGTTAACACGTATTTTTTTCCTTTCCGAGACACGAGAAATGCATTATTTTCGTGTATTTGCTTTTGTTTCCTAATTGTTGTAATAACTCACAAAGCAATATGGAGTAGTACTCCTGCATTCAGGTGTATGAGGTTGCATTCTCATGTTGATGAGAATACACTGCATTGTTGTATTTACAAGTAAACTCATCCTTCAACATTTCAACACTGGGTGGGCCACGCAAGTTCTAAATTTTAGAACGTGGATTACGAGGCGTCTTATGATCTCTTAGAATCTAACAGATCATAAGACGCAAGATGATAGCCACTTTTTAATTTTATTTCGTTATTTCCGGTTAATTATACTTAAATATAAGTTGATATACGTTAAATTGATTAAACCAAACCTGTACTAACCGAAAATGACAAATACGTATTACATTTCCGTAACGTTAACTCGCACAGAAATACATAAATGGCAATTTGGCAAAAAATCCACTCTCGAAATGCAGAAAAAATTGATGAGTATAAAGTTATTTTCCTGTTTTTATGAGTTTTAATTTGTGGCCCTGATGCTCTTAATGGAATTAATGGAGGGATAAATTCCAAAATATAGTATAGTTTGCATTCTATTATTATTATTATTGTTATTATAATCAAGGAGGAAGCGCTAAACCCGTAGGATTATATAGCGCCTGTGGGGGGGGGGATGGAAGGTATTCAGGGTTAATTCAGGGAACTGGAGCACAGATTCAGTTCCCCAGATCAAGAGCCCCTCACCAGCATCAAGGAACCTTCCTTGAGGGGTTTTGCATTCTATCTGGCGATAATAAAATAAAAAAAATATTTCAATAGAAAATGAAGTTCCAGTAGATAAGCAATAAACTGGCTAAAGTTATATTCTCTAGCGTATTCTCCGAAAAACCATTTGTTACGTGAAACATTTTGAACAAAAGCTTGGTAGCAAATTAATTTTTCGGAACAATGTAAACACAGACTGCATGTAAGTAAGCTGCAGAATTGTTAAGGGAACACAAAATTAGCCACTACAGTCCCAGACTTCAGCCTAAAACAGAATTAGTGGCGTGAACTAACAAGAGCCGTCCTCAAGCTGTGTAAACTTGTAGAAGCTGACGAGCTTCTGCGTGAAGAAGTGAGCGAATAACACTCCCGAGATGCTGCTGAACCTACTAACAGTGCTGTAGAAAACGATAAGGTTAAATCAACATCCAAGGAGGACTAGTTACACCAGGATCCTCCAGTATCCAGACACCAGGCTTCTGCAGTATCTAGACACACCAGGCTCCTCCAGCATCCAGACATCAGGCTCCTCCAGCATCCAGGCACACCAGGCTCCTCCAGCATCCAGACACCGGGCTCCTCCAACATCCAGACAAACCAGGCTCATCCAGCATCCACACACACCAGGCTCCTCCAGCATCCAGACACCAGGCTCCATTACCATCCAGACACACCAGGACCCACTATCATCCAGGCACACCAGGCTCCATCAACATCCAGAGACACCAGGCTCCACCAACATCCAGACACACCAGGCTCCGCCATCATCCATGGACACATTCCACCTGCATCTTTCATCGTCTCTGATAATGGATACAAGTTTGAACTTCACTGCAACTTCTAAGAAAATGCCACCAGAGGATGTTTACGTGAACTTTCGTAATCTCATTATATTTAGAGATTTTAGGGAGAAAGTGAGACATATTCTATGTTATTATTGTTATTAAAATGTGTATATTTTTTATCGTCGATGATGATGATAATACTTCTATGAATTATCTGATGAGTGAATGGAATTTCAAAGTTTAGATGATATGGTAGTACCCTAACATGTAAATAAATACGCTCGTGTTTGCAGACTGATCGTCATTCTTAACATCTCTGGTCCCCGTCTGATTAAGCCATGATGCTCGCGGGTTTAGAAAAAAATAGCTTCTGCTGGTGGTCCAATCATATGTGGGATCTTGATTATGCGCTTTAAGCACTGTGTTCTCTACTCTTTACCTGCGTAGAATGTTACATTAGTGTGCATGATAATTGGGACAGTAATGAAATAAGACATTTGAAAAAATTAAGTTTTAGTTGAAAAATGATAAGAAATATGACTACCATTTGCTCTGATAAGCATTGCAACACGCTTTGGTATAGAATAAACCAATGTTGAACACATTTTGGAAAGTTCTTCGTCGAGGTATCAGGTCTAATAACAGCAGCAATTAGCTTCTTCACAGGCGAACAGTCCTGTTTCGCAATCTTACATTTGGTTTTTGCCCATAGATTCTCAATTGGGTTGACGCTAGGAGAGTTTCCAGGCCAATGTAGAACGCTTAGCGCGCTCTCTTGTTAGAATGTTAGCATTTTTTCTGGGAATGTGGCATGGAGCAAGATCCCGCTGGAAAATGCCTTTTCCATGAGGAAAGTCTCTATTTACAATGGGAAGTAAATGAGTTCTCAGGATTGTCTTGTATTCATTACTGTTCATCGTTCCCTCAACAATAACAAGCCGTCCAGGACGTTTAGGAGTAAAACTACCAAAAAACATCTTAGGTGAGTATTTTGGCGCTTGTTGAATGTGTTCGTTCTGAAGAGGTTGGCCTTTGCTCCGTCTAACTACCACTGGTCTGTACCCATTCATCTGTCGTCCATCCGTTATGATCGAGTGCCCACTGCGGCCGTTTTTTCTTCATAGTAGCAGTCAATAAAAGTTTCTTTACCAGGTTTTCTGTCAGTTCTGCCAACTTCAAGAAGCCTTCGTTGAACTGTTGAAGAAACAACATTTACGCCAACTGAAACCCAATCTCTCTATAGATCTTTATTTTTTTTTTTTTTGGGGGGGGGGAATCCTTCACACTAATTCTTATGATAACCTTGTCCTCGCGAGGTGTTGTCCTGCGTTTTCTTTCACATCTTCGATGCAGCATTCCACAATCACCAGTGTCGTCAGCTCTCTTCAGAATCCGATCAGCAGTTAACTTTGCTAGGCTCAAATTTTCAGCGGCCTGTCTGATGCTCAAATTAGCATGTTTTCAAAGAGCTACTATGTGTGCACGCTTCCTAGGTTCAACATCCATTACGAATTTCAGTACTAATCATGAATTGTCGAAACCAAGTTCACTCAAAGAGCACGCTTGCAGTAATAGCCTTACAGAACAACAGCTGTTGTAGCACTGACGAGAGTCACAAGGTAACACCACAGCTGGTTGGTTGCTATAAGTCGGTAGCAAACTTGTTTGAAAAGAACCAAGACATATGAGATAATCACAAAATTTTCTCCTGTCCCAAATAATTTGCATACTACTGAAGGTGCATAGGTTTGAATCCTTTGCTGGTTTTATATTGTATGTATGTATGTATGTATGTGACTCAGGTACCACTACCCCTAGGTCCAGTCTCAGAGCTGGCCCTTTAGAGAAATATTGTAGTATGAAGATCTGTCAAGAAATATCCAGGAAAGTAAAGATAAGAGAAAAAAATTATTGAAGCTTGTCAAATTTACTTGTCATCTTACATCCTCACGAGACAGAAAGAGAAGAATCACAAGAGGGGGACAAACTTGCTACTTTGATTCTCAGAACATCGTCAACTCAGTCAATTTGCATTTTTTTTTCTTGATAATATAGATGGAGTGTAGGTCCAATTCCTTGAGTCAATAGCCCTTCGTCAGCTTCAAGGCATCTCTCGTGAAGGGTCGACTTTTTGTAATATTCAAGGATTTCGACAGAGTTCAATATGAAGGAGCGTCTCTGGGGTTTTATGACCGCTGTCCCCAGCCAAATGCAGCCCAGGATTGCCCTACCAGAATAGAAATTCAAATCTGAAATTGTCTGGGGCGATATTCTTGGGATTTAGCCAGAGAGTTAAATTGAAACGTTAGAGTTAGTAAAGTGCCTCCCACTGCCTCATACCACTTACTTCTCTGCCTCTCATCACCTGCCTCTACTCTGGGCTATTTTTCTCTCTTTCTCTCCATCTGCCTCTTCTCTCACCACCTGCCTATCCTCTCACCACCTGCCTCTCCTCTCACCACCTGCCTCTGTCATACCAGGGTAATGAGATCCTTACTCACCAGAACGCTTCTCCATGAATATAATAATAATCCTTAGGCATGATATAAGTGTTTTCACCCTCAGTTTGCTACTTAAGTATGATAATAATGATTTCACTCGGTATATTCCTCAAGTATAATAATAATGACCTCACTCACAGTAAAATGATAGCCTAAAATTTGAAACTGTAGCATATATGTAAGAAAGGGATTTGCATGGCTTCTGTAAATGTTTCGTAGAATTTTAATATTAAATTTTTAATGGGTAAATTTTTTATTTTTAGAATTTTTAACGCGTTGTGTATTAGTGTGTGTTTATATCAATGTAGCGTGAAATTGCTAAGGTAAATATCCTCTGAAATGACTTTTTTCATTGCTGGTCTGGCAAAATAGTAGAATTCCAAGCGCTTTCGTGATTTCTCACATTATCAAGGCACTGTTCCTTGATAGTGTGAGAAATCACGAAAGTGATTGGAACTCTACTATTTTTTCACAGTGGTTGTTCTGCATATTGTGATATCACCTGTTCACTGTGAACTTATTTTCATACACACACACACACACACACATTATATATATATATATATATATATATATATATATATATATATATATATATATATATATATATATATATATATATATATATATGTATATCCTTCCACTCAATATTGTCAATTGCGCTTCAGTACGCTGACACTCCCTAAGTGATTAATTGGATTATACACATCACAGCGTAAAAATAAAAATAGAATGAACTTGGTTTGTGTCTGTACTATGGAATACTGTAGTTTGTGCCTCTGTTCCCCAGTGTACAAACCCGCCAAATACACACGACTCTGGTGGTACAAACTCGATTCAAAGAAAATCTGTAGATTAATAACAGCTGTGCATCAACACGTGAACTAATTATAATATCATCAAAGGTGGTGCTCATCGGAGGATCATTACTGCGTAGTGAGTCATTTTAAAAATGGGGTAGAAAAGCTACCATATATATTGTATTTATTTAATGGATAGACCGGCCGGCCAGCGGAAGATCCTGATAAAGTACCGCCACTACAAGGTTCTTGTTTCCCAAAATGTGTAATGTTCTCCGAGGAGTGGGGCCGAGGACAGGCGTGGGGCCGAGGACAGGCGTGGGGCCGAGGACAGGCGTGGGGCCGAGGACAGGCGTGTTGCTGAGGACAGGCGTGGGGCCGAGGACAGGCGTGGGGCCGAGGACAGGCGTGTTGCTGAGGACAGGCGTGGGGCCGAGGACAGGCGTGGGGCCGAGGACAGGCGTGTTGCTGAGGACAGGCGTGGGGCCGAGGACAGGCGTGGGGCCGAGGACAGGCGTGGGGCCGAGGACAGGCGTGGGGCCGAGGACAGGCGTGGGGCAGAGGACAGGCGTGGGGCCGAGGACAGGTGTGGGGCCGAGGACAGACGTGGGACCGAGGACAGGCGTGGGGCTGAGGACAGGCGTGGGGTTGAGGACAGGCGTGTTGCTGAGGACAGGCGTGGGGTTGAGGACAGGCGTGGGGCTGAGGACAGGCGTGGGGCTGAGGACAGGCGTGGGGCTGAGGACAGGCGTGGGGCTGAGGACAGGCGTGTTGCTGAGGACAGGCGTGGGGCTGAGGACAGGCGTGGGGCTGAGGACAGGCGTGGGGCTGAGGACAGGCGTGGGGCTGAGGACAGGCGTGGGGCTGAGGACAGGCGTGTTGCTGAGGACAGGCGTGGGGTTGAGGATAGGCGCGGGGTTGAGGACAGGTGTGGGGCTGAGGACTTGCATCGGGCTGAGGACGGGCGTGGGGCTGAGACAAGGCGGAAAGCTGAGGACAGGCGTGGTGGAGATGAATCCAGGTGTGGTGGGCTGAGGGCAAGTGTGGGGCTGAGGACAAACGTGGGACTGACGGCAGGCACAGGGCAGGTGTAATGGAGTTCAGGCGGCGTGCGGGCGGGCTGAGGGCAGGGGGATGCCCACAGCAACATACCATGCCTGATAAATTAGACACGTGTGCAACTCTTGGGTATCTTTATTGAGGAAACGTTTCGCCACACAGTGGCTTCATCAGTCCATACAAAGGAGAATCTTGAAGAACAGGAGGAGAATGAGGTAATCAGTCCCTCAACCTATAGTCGATGTGGTCAGTCCATCAATCTTGAATAGAATACGGCATACGTGCGGAGAAGGAGCTTATAAACCGTTGGTAGGAGAGGTGCAGCAGTCATAGGCGGTGTCACATTTGTTCAATGTGGAAGTAGGTCGTGCCCAAGAATTAGGCAAACGAAGAATTCCCAAGTATTAAGATCCCAAGAAGTTGCAGTGTCTGACAGGTTTGTAGATGAATGGTTCAGAGAACCGACATGTTGATAAATTAGACACATGTGCAACTCTTGGGTATCTTTATTGAGGAAACGTTTCGCCACACAGTGGCTTCATCATGGACTGATGAAGCCACTGTGTGGCAAAACGTTTCCTCAATAAAGATACCCAAGAGTTGCACATGTGTCTAATTTATCAACATGTCGGTTCTCTGAACCATTCATCTACAAATACCATGCCTGTTGGCAGCTGTATATACCATTGAAAAGCTTATAAATATAAAAAAAAAAACTGACTCAACAATTTAATTACGCTGACTACCGTTAGAAGTGACAGTAAATTAACGTCATTAACAAGGTTTACCAACAGTGCACTTCCAGTGACCCGTATTAATTCTATAATATGTTATTACACGGTAAGTCTATTTGCCATTCATAAAAAAATAATACGGTTTTATGAAATATATTTCTGGCATTTGCTAATTGTACCGAATTAATGTTGACGATCTCGGTGATCCCGTTGCTTAACCCATTCAAGGAGGAAGCGTGGGGTTACCTACCTGTATAAAGTTCTTGATTCAAGGAACTGGAGATACCCTTCCTTCTTATATGATGCATCAGCCTTTAATGACTGATGAATTAAGACACGTGTAACACTTATGTATCTTTATTGAGGAAACGTTTCGCCACGCTGTGGCTTCATCAGTCTTAAAGAAGAATGGTGTAGATCAGAAGTAGGTAATCAGTCCCTTATCGTGGAGTCGATGTAATCAGTCCATTAGTCTTGAAAAGACTGATGGACTGATTACTGATTTATGAACTGAATGGTTCCAATCAGTGATGTAATCAGTCCATCAGTCTTTTCAAGACTGACAGACTGCTTACATTGTCTTCAGGCTGAGGGACTGATTACTTCAAACGCCTTCTGATCTTCACCATTCTTCTTTATACCAGACTGATGAAGCCACTGCGTGGCGAAACTTTTCCACAGTAAAGATACCCAAGTGTTGCACATGTGTCTTATGAATCATCTTGTCGGTTCTCATTGATTGAAACCTTTCATAAATAATGCGCAATTTAAAAAAAAATAATTAACTGGCACCTATACACTCCAACAGCACTCCGAACCTTCTACTATGTAGGATAAACAAGTGCTGAGAGTTTGAATCCGATCTGAAGATGCTGCCTCAAGTTATCACAGGGAAACCAGTACCAGGAATAGTCTATATAAAGTGACTATTAGGTAAGACACATATGCAACAGTTAGGTATCTTTATTTCGAAACGTTTCGCCTACACAGTAGGCTTCTTCAGTCGAGTACAGAAAAGTTGATAGAAGCAGAAGATACTTGAAGACGATGTAATCAGTCCATCACCCTTAAAGTTTTGAGGTGGTCAGTCCCTCAGTCTGGAGAAGAGCATTGTTCCGTTGTCTGAAACAATATGAAGTGGAAGTGACAGGATGGAGCCTTTATATAGTGCCAGGAGGTGAGACGTAGGTTGCTTTGGGAGGGCAGGTCCCTCTCAAACCCAGCCGTTCTCACTAGTAGAGGTCGAAGTTGATGGTCTGTACCAAGATACCCTTGTGTTGCAGTGTCTGACAGAATGAACATTTTAATGTTCATTCTGTCAGACACTGCAACACAAGGGTATCTTGGTACAGACCATCAACTTCGACCTCTACTAGTGAGAACGGCTGGGTTTGAGAGGGACCTGCCCTCCCAAAGCAACCTACGTCTCACCTCCTGGCACTATATAAAGGCTCCATCCTGTCACTTCCACTTCATATTGTTTCAGACAACGGAACAATGCTCTTCTCCAGACTGAGGGACTGACCACCTCAAAACTTTAAGGGTGATGGACTGATTACATCGTCTTCAAGTATCTTCTGCTTCTATCAACTTTTCTGTACTCGACTGAAGAAGCCTACTGTGTAGGCGAAACGTTTCGAAATAAAGATACCTAACTGTTGCATATGTGTCTTACCTAACAATCTGTCGGTATTTTATACCATTTTAATGTTCATAAAGTGACTAGATGGCACTTATCTATGTCAACAGTTGCATGAATCTTTCTCTGTCTGCGATACACAAGCGATGAAATTTTACAGCTGCTGAGACGAGATGTTCCCAAGTTATAACCCAGAACCAAACAGCCAGAAGGAGAAAAATAAGGCAGTCCCTTAATGGTTCCACTTCGGGGTTACATAATAATAATTATAATAATTATAATAATAATGACAAAACAATAATTATAATGAGAAAACAATAATGATAATGGGAGCAAAACATAATAATAATGACAAAAATATTAATAATTAGAATAATAATGATGACAAAACTATAATAAAGAGTTAAATGTAATAATAATTATGACAATAATAATAATAAAAAAATAATAATGACAAAATACTACTAAAATAATAATAATGACAAAACACTAATAAAATAATAATGACAAAACACTAATAAAATAATAATGAAAAAATATTAAAATAATATAATAATAATAATAGTAATAACAATAACAGTAAAACGTGACTTCTCTAAACAGATTATCTGCAGTAAAAGTTATGACTTCACAGGCCACTCAACACGGTTGAGTGACGGCGAGTAGAAACATCAAAAGGAGAGAGAAACAAAAATAAGGGAGTTAAATCCCCGATTGAGCTTTAAACATGACAGATGGTGCAAGATGGTTGAGAACCACCTGGAGGGACTGCCTGATAATTAGGGTAAAGTATTTGTAAAGAAATATGCAATGTGTAAATTAATGTGGCTGGCTCTGAGGCACACGTGTGTGTCTCGGTCTTAGGTACACAGGTGTGTGTTGCTCTCAGGTACACATGTGAGTCTCGCTCTCAGGTACACATGTGAGTCTCGCTCTCAGGTACACATGTGAGTCTTACTCTCAGGCACATATGTGTGTCTTGCGAGTATGTGGATGGCACTATAAGTATGTGGGTGGTGCTATAAGTATGTGGGTGGTACTACAAGTATGTGTGTGACACTATAAGTGTGTGGGTGGAATTGTAATTACGTGGGTGGCAGTATAAGTATGAGGGTGGCACTATAAGTATGTGGGTGGCACTATATGTGGGTGGCACTATAAGTATGAGGGTGGCACTGTATGTGGAACTACAATTACGTGAGTGGCACTATAAAGGCGTCCACCGCGTCGGGAGGTAGAGCAAAACGCTGCTGATGTTACATCTCTTGTGATGGTCGATCACGCGATGTTTAGCCCGGTAAAAACCCAGAGAGGAATTACTGGGAAGTAGAGAATCTCTCTCTGAAACCTTATTCATACGAAGCAACAACGTGAGATGTGCAGTTCTGAAATTTAAAGAGCGTTCCTTGCAATAAAAATAAGAGCGCAGTTTACAATAAAAATAGCTCTCCTTGCTTAAAAGTAAAATAATGCTCCTTGCAATAAAAAGAGCACCCTTTGCAATAAAAAATAGCGCTCCTTGCAACAAAATCAAAGATAACTTGCAATTAAAAGAAAGTGCTCCCTGCAATCAAAATTAAAAAGCGCTCCTTGTAATAAAACGAGAGCGCTACTTGTAATAAAAAATAAATAAGAATAACGCATGAGAAATAAAGGTAAACAACGAGGAATTACCGTGGAATACTCAGGGGTCCCCAACATATGGCCCGAGGGCCGCATGTGGCCCTTCTAGGAAAAGGATGCGGCCCTCACATGAAATTATGCAATCACTTATATGTGGGCTCCACACTCCACAAAATACTTAAAGACATTTTACACAGAAATTTTATCGTCAACTCTGACAACCATCTTTCACGTCTGGTCAGTTCAGGTTTATCCTACTAGCATATGTAGCACCTGCTAGTTGCACATGTAGCACCTGCTAGTAGCACATGTAGCACCTGCTAGTAGCACATGTAGCACCTGCTAGTAGCACATGTAGCACCTGCTAGTTGCACATGTAGCACCTGCTAGTAGCACATGTAGCACCTGCTAGGAGCATATGTAGCACCTGCTAGGAGCACATGTAGCAACTGCTAGTAACACATGTAGCACCTGCTAGAATCACATGTAGCACCTGCTAGGAGCGCATGTAGCACCTACTAGTAGCACATGTAGCACCTGCTAGAAGCACATGTATCACCTACTGGTAGCACATGTAGCACCTGCTAGTAGCACATGTAGCACCTGCTAGGAGCGCATGTAGCACCTGCTAGTAGCACATGTAGCACCTGCTAGAAGCACATGTATCACCTACTGGTAGCACATGTAGCACCTGCTAGTAGCACATGTAGCACCTGCTAGTAGCACATGTAGCACCTGCTAGTAGCACATGTATCACCTACTGCTAGCACATGTAGCACCTGCTAGTAGCACATGTAGCACTTGCTAGTGGAACATGTATCACCTACTGGTAGCACATGTAGCACCTGCTAGTAGCACATATAGCACCTGCTAGTAGCACATGTAGCACCTGCTAGTAGCACATGTAGCACCTGCTAGGAAGACATGTAGCACCTGCTAGGACATGTAGCACCTGCTGGTAGCACATATAGCACCTGCTAGTAGCACAAGTATCACCTACTGGTAGCATATGTAGCACCTGCTAGTAGCACATGTATCACCTACTGGTAGCACATGGAGCACATGCTAGTAGCACATGTATCACCTACTGGTAGCATATGTAGCACCTGCTAGTAGCACATGTATCACCTACTGGTAGCACATGTAGCACCTGCTAGTAGCACATGTAGAACCTGCTAGTAGCACATGTAGCACCTGCTAGGAGCACATGTAGCACCCGCTAGGAGCACATGTAGCACCTGCTGGTAGCACATGTAGCACCTGCTAGTAGCACATGTAGTACCTGCTAGTAGCACATGTAGCACCTGCTAGGAGCACATGTAGCACCTGCTAGGAGCACATGTAGCACCTGCTGGTAGCACATGTAGCACCTGCTAGTAGCACATGCATCACCAACTAGTAGCACATGTAGCACCTGCTAGTAGCACATGTATCACCTACTGGTAGCACATGTAGCACCTGCTAGTAGCACATGTAGCACCTGCTAGTAGCACATGTATCACCTACTAGTAGCACATGTAGCACCTGCTGGTAGCATATGTAGCACCTGCTAGTAGCACATGTATCACCTACTGGTAGCACATGTAGAGCCTGCTAGTAGCACATGTAGTACCTGCTAGTAGCACATGTAGAACCTGCTAGTAGCACATGTAGCAACTGGTAGGAGCACATGTAGCACCTGCTAGTAGCACATGTAGCACCTGCTAGGAGCACATGTATCACCTACTGGTAGCACATGTAGCGCATGCTAGTAGCACATGTAGTACCTGCTAGCACATATAGCACCTGCTAGTAGCACATGTAGCACCTGCTAGGAGCGCATGTAGCACCTGCTAGTAGCACATGTATCAAAAACTGGTAGCACATGTAGCACCTGCTAGTAGCACATGTAGTACCTGCTAGTAGCACATGTAGCACCTGCTAGGAGCACATGTAGCGCATACTAGTAGCACATGTAGCGCCTACTAGTAGCACATGTAGCACCTGCTAGTAGCACATGTAGCACCTGCTAGTAGCACATGTATCACCTACTGCTAGCACATGTAGCACCTGCTAGTAGCACATATAGCACCTGCTAGTAGCACATGTAGCACCTGCTAGTAGCACATGTAGCACCTGCTAGGAACACATGTAGCACCTGCTAGGACATGTAGCACCTGCTGGTAGCACATGTAGCACCTGCTAGTAGCACATGTATCACCTACTGGTAGCATATGTAGCACCTGCTAGTAGCACATGTATCACCTACTGGTAGCACAAGTAGCACCTGCTAGTAGCACATGTAGAACCTGCTAGTAGCAAATGTAGCACCTGCTAGGAGCACATGTAGCACCCGCTAGGAGCACATGTAGCACCTGCTGGTAGCACATGTAGCACCTGCTAGTAGCACATGTAGTACCTGCTAGTAGCACATGTAGCACCTGATAGGAGCACATGTATCACCAACTAGTAGCACATGTAGCACCTGCTAGTAGCACATGTATCACCTACTGGTAGCACATGTAGCACCTGCTAGTAGCACATGTAGCACCTGCTAGTAGCATATGTATCACCTGCTAGTAGCACATGTAGCAGCTGCTGGTAGCATATGTAGCACCTGCTAGTAGCACATGTATCACCTACTGGAAGCACATGTAGCGCCTGCTAGTAGCACATGTAGAACCTGCTAGTAGCACATGTAGAACCTGCTAGTAGCACATGTAGCAACTGCTAGGAGCACATGTAGCACCTGCTAGGAGCACATGTAGCACCTGCTGGTAGCACATGTAGCACCTGCTAGTAGCACATGTAGCACCTGCTAGGAGCACATGTATCACCTACTGGTAGCACATGTAGCGCCTGCTAGTAGCACATGTAGCACCTGCTAGGAGCGCATGTAGCACCTGCTAGTAGCACATGTAGCACCTGCTAGAAGCACATGTATCAAAAACTGGTAGCACATGTAGCACCTGCTAGTAGCACATGTAGTACCTGCTAGTAGCACATGTAGCACCTGCTAGGAGCACATGTAGCACATACTAGTAGCACATGTAGCACCTACTAGTAGCACATATAGCACCTGCTAGTAGCACATGTAGCACCTGCTAGTAGCACATGTAGTACCTGCTAGTAGCACATGTAGCACCTGCTAGGAGCACATGTAGCACATACTAGTAGCACATGTAGCACCTACTAGTAGCACATGTAGCACCTACTGCTAGCACATGTAGCACCTGCTAGTAGCACATGTAGCACCTGCTAGTATAACATGTAGCACTTGCTAGTGGCACATGTATCACCTACTGGTAGCACATGTAGCACCTGCTAGTAGCACATCTAGCACCTGCTAGTAGCACATGTAGCACCTGCTAGTAGCACATGTAGAACCTGCTAGTAGCACATGTAGCACCTGCTAGGAGCACATGTAGCACCAGCTAGGACATGTAGCACCTGCTGGTAGCACATGTAGCACCTGCTAGTAGCACATGTATCACCTACTGGTAGCACATGTAGCACCTGCTAGTAGCACATGAAGCACCTACTAGTAGCACATGTAGAACCTGCTAGTAGCACATGTAGCACCTGCTAGGAGCACATGTAGCACCCGCTAGGAGCACATGTAGCACTTGCTGGTAGCACATGTAGCACCTCCTAGTAGCACATGTAGTACCTGCTAGTAGCACATGTAGCACCTGCTAGGAGCACATGTTGCACCTGCTAGGATCACATGTAGCACCTGCTGGTAGCACATGTAGCACCTGCTAGTAGCACATGTATCACCAACTAGTAGCACATGTAGCACCTGCTAGTAGCACATGTATCATCTACTGGTAGCACATGTAGCACCTGCTAGTAGCACATGTAGCACCTGCTAGTAGCACATAAATCACCTACTAGTAGCACATGTAGCACCTGCTGGTAGCACATGTAGCACCTGCTAGTAGCACATGTATCACCTACTGGTAGAACATGTAGCGCCTGCTAGTAGCACATGAAACACCTGCTAGTAGCATATGTGGCACCTGCTAGTAGCACATGTAGAACCTGCTAGTAGCACATGTAGCACCTGCTAGGAGCACATGTAGCACATGCTGGTAGCACATGTAGCACCTGCTTGTAGCACATGTAGCACCTGCTAGGAGCACATGTATCACCTACTGGTAGCACATGTAGCGCCTGCTAGTAGCACATGTAGCACCTGCTAATAGCACATGTATCACCTACTGGTAGCACATGTAGCGCCTGCTAGTAGCACATGTAGCACCTGCTAGGAGCACATGTAGCACCTGCTAGAAGCACATGTAGCACCTGCTGGTAGCACATGTAGCACCTGCTAGTAGCACATGTAGCACCTGCTAGGAGCACATGTAGCACCTGCTAGTAGCACATGTAGCACCTACTAGTAGCACATGTAGCACCTACTAGTAGTACATGTAGCACCTGCTAGTAGGACATGTAGCACCTACTAGTAGCACATACAGCAATTACTAGTAGCACATGTAGCACCTAGTAGTAGCACATGTAGCACCTGCTAGTAGCACATGTAGCTCTTGCTAAGAGCACATGTAGCACCTGCTAGTAGCAAATGTTGCACCTACTAGTAGCACGTGTAGCACCTGTTAGGAGCACATGTAGCACCTACTAGTAGCACATGTAGCACCTACTAGTAGCACATGTAGCACCTATTAGTAGAACATGTAGCACCTACTAGTAGCACATGTAGCACCTACTAGTAGCACATGCAGCACATGCTAGGAGCACATGTAGCACCTGCTAGTAATACATGTAGCAACTGCTAGGAGCACATGTAGCACCTGCTAGTAGCACCTGTAGCACCTGCTAGTAGCACATGTAGCACCTGCTAGTAGCACATGTATCACCTACTAGTAGCACATGTAGCACCTGCTCGTAGCACATGTAGCACCTGCTAGTAGCACATGTAGCACCTGCTAGGAGCACATGTATCACCTACTGGTAGCACATGTAGCGCCTGCTAGTAGCACATGTAGCACCTGCTAGTAGCACATGTAGAACCTGCTAGTAGCACATGTAGCACCTGCTAGGAGCACATGTAGCACCTGCTAGAAGCACATGTAGCACCTGCTGGTAGCACATGTAGCACCTGCTAGTAGCACATGTAGCACCTGCTAGGAGCACATGTAGCACCTACTAGTAGCACATGTAGCACCAACTAGTAGCACATGTAGCACCTACTAGTAGCACATGTAGCACCTGCTAGTAGCACATGTAGCACCTACTAGTAGCACATAGAGCAATTACTAGCACATGTATCTACTAGTAGCACATGTAGCACCTAGTAGTAGCACATGTAGCACCTCCTAGTAGCACATGTAGCTCTTGCTAAGAGCACATGTAGCACCTGCTAGTAGCACATGTTGCACCTACTAGTAGCACGTGTAGCACCTGTTAGGAGCACATGTAGCACCTACTAGTAGCACATGTAGCACCTGCTAGGAGCACATGTAGCACCTACTAGTAGCACATGTAGCACCTGCTGGTAGCAAATGTAGCACCTGCTAGGAGCACATGTAGCACCTACTAGGAGCACATGTAGCAATTACTAGTAACACATGTAGCACCTAGTAGTAGCACATGCAGCACCTGCTAGTAGCACATGTAGCTCTTGCTAAGAGCACATGTAGCACCTGCTAGTAGCACATGTTGCACCTGCTAGTAGCACATGTTGCACCTACTAGTAGCACATGTAGCACCTACTAGTAGCACATGTAGCACCTACTAGTAGCACATGTAGCACCTGCTAGGAACACATGTAGCAACTGCTAGTAATACATGTAGCAACTGCTAGGAGCACATGTAGCACCTGCTAGTAGCACATGTAGTACCTGCTAGTAGCATATGTAGCACCTGCTAGTAGCACATGTAGCACCTGCTAGTAGCACATGTATCACCTACTGGTAGCACATGTAGCACCTGCTAGTAGCACATGTAGCACCTGCTAGTAGCACATGCATCACCTACTAGTAGCACATGTAGCACCTGCTGGTAGCACATGTAGCACCTGCTAGTAGCACATGTATCACCTACTGGTAGCACATGTAGCACCTGCTAGGAGCACATGTAGCACCTGCTAGGAGCACATGTAGCACCTGCTGGTAGCACATGTAGCATCTGCTAGTAGCACATGTAGCACCTGCTAGGAGCACATGAATCACCTACTGGTAGCACATGTAGCGCCTGCTAGTAGCACATGTAGCACCTGCTAGTAGCACATGTATCTACTGGTAGCACATGTAGCGCCTGCTAGTAGCACATGTAGCACTTGCTAGTAGCATATGTAGAACCTGCTAGTAGCACATGTAGCACCTGCTAGGAGCACATGTAGCACCTACTAGTAGCACATGCAGCACCTACTAGTAGCACATGTAGCACCTGCTAGGAGCACATGTAGCACCTACTAGTAGCACATGTAGCAATTACTAGTAGCACATGTATCTACTAGTAGCACATGTATCTACTAGTAGCACATGTAGCACCTAGTAGTAGCACATGTAGTACCTGCTAGTAGCACATGTAGCTCTTGCTAAGAGCACATGTAGCACCTGCTAGTAACACATGTTGCACCTACTAGTAGCACCTGTTAGGAGCACATGTAGCACCTACTAGTAGCACATGTAGCACCTACTATTAGCATATGTAGCACCTGCTAGGAGCACATGTAGCACCTGCTAGTAATACATGTAGCAACTGCTAGGAGCACATGTAGCACCTGCTAGTAGCACCTATTAGTAGCACATGTAGCACCTACCAGTAGCACATGTAGCACCTGCTAGTAGCACCTATTAGTAGCACATGTAGCACCTACCAGTAGCACATGTAGCACCTACTAGTAGCACATGTAGCACCTGCTAGTAGCACATGTAGCACATACTAGTAGCACATGTAGCACCTACTAGTAGCACATGTAGCACCTACTAGAACATGTAGCACCTACTAGTGGCACATGTAGCACCTGCTAGTAGCACATGTAGCACCTGCTAGTAGCACATGTAGCACCTACTATTAGTACATGTAGCGCCTGGTAGGACATGTAGCACCTGCTAGTAGCACATGTAGCACCTGCTAGTAGCACATGTAGCACCTGCTAGGAGCACATGCAGCATCTGCTAGTAGGACCTATTAGTAACACATGTAGCACCTACTAGTAGCACATGTAGCACCTGCTACTAACGCATGTAGCACCTGCTAGTAGCACATGCAGCACCTGCTAGGATCACATGTAGCACCTACTAGTAGCACATGTAGCACCTACTTGTAGCACATGTACCTGCTAGGACCACATGTAGCACCTACTAGTAGTACATGTAGCATCTACCAGTAGCACATGTAGCACCTGCTAGGAGCACATGTAGTACCTGCTGGTAGCACATGTAGCACCTGCTAGTAGCACATGTAGCACCTGCTAGTAGGACATGTAGCACCTGCTAGGAGCACATGTAGCACCTGCTAGTAGCACATGTATCACCTGCTAGTAGCACATGTAACACCTACTAATAGCACCTTTTAGGAGCACATGTAGCACCTGCTGGTAGCACATGTAGCACCTCCTAGTAGCACATGTAGCACCTGCTAGGAGCACATGTAGCACCTACTAGAAGCACATGTAGCACCTGCTAGTAGCACATGTAGCAGCTACTAGTAGCACATGTAGCACCTACTAGTAGCACATGTAGCACCTGCTAGGAGCACATGTAGCACCTACTAGTAGCATATGTAGCACCTGCTAGTAGCACATGTACCTGCTGGTAGCACATGTAGCACCTGCTAGTAGCACCTATTAGTAGCACATGTAGCACCTGCTAGTAGCACATGTAGCACCTACTAGTAGCACATGTAGCACCTGAAAGTAGCACATGTTGCACCTACTAGCAGAACATGTAGCACCTACTTGTATCACATGTAGCACCTGCTAGGAGCACATGCAGCACCTGCTAGCACATGTAGCACCTGCTAGTAGCACATGTAGTACCTACTAGTAGCACATGTAGCACCTGCTAGTAGCACATGTAGCACCTGCTAGTAGCACATGTAGCACCTGCTAGTAACACATGTAGCACCTGCTAGGAGCACATGTAGCACCAACTAGTAGCACATGTAGCACCTACTAGTAGCACATGTAGCATCTACTAGTAGTACATGTAGCACCTGCTAGGAGCACATGTAGAACCTGCTAGTAGCACCTATTAGTAGCACATGTAGCACCTACTAGTAGCACATGTAGCACCTACTAGTAGCACATGTAGCACCTGCTAGGAGCACATGTAGCACCTGCTAGGAGCACATGTAGCATCTACTAGTAGCACATGTAGCACCTGCTAGGAGCACATGTAGCACCTACTAGTAGCACATGTATCATCTACCAGTAGCACATGGAGCACCTGCTAGGAGCACATGTAGTACCTGCTGGTAGCACATGTAGCACCTGCTAGTAGCACATGTAGAACCTGCTAGTAGCATATGTAGCACCTGCTAGGAGCACATGTAGCACCTGCTAGGAGCACATGTAGCACATGCTGGTAGCACATGTAGCACCTGCTAGTAGCGCATGTAGCACCTGCTAGGAGCACATGTATCACCTACTGGTAGCACATGTAGCGCCTGCTAGTAGCACATGTTGTACCTGCTGGTAGCACATGTAGCACCTGCTAGTAGCACTTATTGGTAGCATATGTAGCACCTACTAGTAGCACATGTAGCACCTGCTAGTAGCACATGTAGCACCTGCTAGTAGCACATGTTGTACCTGCTAGGAGCACATGTAGCACCTGCTAGTAGCACCTATTAGTAGCATATGTAGCACCTACTAGTAACACATGTAGCACCTGCTAGTAGCACATGTAGCACCTGCAAGTAGCACATGTAGTATCTGCTAGTAGCACATGTAGCACCTGCTAGTAGCACATGTAGCACCTGCTAGTAGCACATGTAGCAACTGCTAGGAGCACATGTAGCACTTGCTAGTATCACCTATTAGTAGCGCATGTAGCACCTACTGGTAGCACATGTAGCACCTACTAGTAGCACATGTAGTACCTGCTAGTAGCGCATGTAGCACCTACTAGTAGCACATGTAGCACCTGCTAGTAGCACATGTAGCACCTACTAGTAGAATATGTAGCACCTACTAGTAGCACATGTAGCACCTGCTAGTAGCACGTGTAGCACCTGCTAGGAGCAGACGTAGCACCTGCTAGTAGCACATGTAGCACCTATTAGTAGCACATGTAGCACCTAGTAGCACATGTAGCACCTACCAGTAGCACATGTAGCACCTGCTAGTAGCACATGTAGCACCTGCTAGTAGCATATGTAGCACCTGCTAGGAGCACATGTAGCACCTACTAGTAGCACATGTAGCACCTACTAGTAGCACATGTAGCACCTGCTAGGAGCACATGTAGCACCTACTAGTAGCACATGTAGCATCTACCAGTAGCACATGTAGCACCTGCTAGGAGCACATATAGTACCTGCTGGTAGCACATGTACCACCTGCTAGTAGTACATGTAGCACCTGGTAGGAGCACATGTAGCACCTACTAGTAGCACATGTAACACCTGCTAGTAGCACATGTAGCCCCTGCTAGTAGCACATGTAGCACCTACTAGTAGCAACTGCTAGGAGCACATGTAGCACCTGCTGGTAGCACATGTAGCACCTGCTAGTGGCACATGTAGCACCTGCTAGGAGCACATGTAGCACCTACTAGTAGCACATGTAGCACTTGCTAGTAGCACATGTAGCACCTACTAGTAGCACATGTAGCACCTACTAGTAGCACATGTAGCACCTGCTAGGAGCACATGTAGCA
This sequence comes from Cherax quadricarinatus, assembly GCF_038502225.1. Taxonomy (NCBI): domain Eukaryota; kingdom Metazoa; phylum Arthropoda; class Malacostraca; order Decapoda; family Parastacidae; genus Cherax; species Cherax quadricarinatus. The sequence continues at coordinate 14,107,935 of NC_091325.1, read as the reverse complement.
CCTACTAGTAGCACATGTAGCACCTGCTAGTAGCACATGTATTACCTGCTAGTAGCACATGTAGCACCTGCTAGGAGCACATGTAGCACCTACTAGTAGGACATGTAGCACCTGCTAGTAGCACGTGTTGTACCTGCTGGTAGCACATGCAGCACCTGCTAGGAGCACATGTAGTACCTGCTGGTAGCACATGTAGCACCTGCTAGGAGCACATGTAGCACCTGCTAGGAGCACATGTAGCACCTACTAGTAGCACATGTAGCACCTGCTAGGAGCACATTTAGTACCTGCTTGTAGCACATATAGCTCCTCCTAGCACATGTAGCACCTACTAGTAGCACATGTAGCACCTGCTAGGAGCACATGTAGCACTTGCTAGGCGCACATATAGCACCTGTTAGGAGCACATGTAGCACCTACTAGTAGCACATGTCGCACCTACTTGTAGCACATGTAGCACCTGATAGGAGCACATGTAGCACCTACTAGTAGCACAATGTAGTATCTACTAGTAGCACATGTAGCACCTGCTAGGAGCACATGTAGCACCTACTAGTAGCACATGTAACAACTACTAGTAGCACATGTAGCACCTGACAGTAATACATGTATCACCTGTTATGTGTGCTACATGATACTAGATGATACTAGTAGCACATGTAACAACTACTAGTAGCACATGTAGCACCTGATAGTAATACATGTATCACCTGTTACGTGTGCTACATGATACTAGATAATACTAGTAGCACATGTAACAACTACTAGTAGCACATGTAGCACCTGATAGTAATACATGTATCACCTGTTACGTGTGCTACACGATAGACTGAGAACTATTTTTAAAGAATATCTAATTCTACCAATCTCTGCCTGAGCAATTTATAAAGAAGTTTGGTGACGGCATATTTTCCATCTTCAAAAATTAATATAGTGGATTCCAAGCTTACTGATGAGCTTCTGTATCATATTTCAAGACTTTGTGTGACCAACATAGAGGTAGACATCAGTAATCTTACTGGAAAGCTTCAGTCTTAAGTCTTGCACTCCCTAATTGATTAGATTATACACATCATAGTGCAAAAGTGAAAACAGAATGAGCGTGGTTCGTGTCTCAGTGCTATGGAACACTGCAGGTTATGTTCCCCTGTGTACAAACCCGTTAAATACACAGGACGCTGATGGTACACACGCGAGTCAAAGATTTATAGATTAATAACAGTTGTGTATCAAGATGTGAACTAATTAAAATATCAAAAGTGGTGCTCACCATTACATTAAAATTTTATTTATCTTTCCATTATGGAGCTTGTATCATTTCCCTTAGTCTCAAATATTTCGTAAAAATTAAAATACAGTATTACTCTCGCTTACAGAACTTGAAGCATTTTTACATCTTTCCTCTTTCAATAAGTATAATTCTATAAGTATAATGTTAATATCGATCATTATAAAATGCTGCCTTCCTTTAAATTTGGCTTTTTCAAATTGGACCTTTCATAGTAAGAGGTTGAGAACTACTGGACTGTACGTCATTACTAAATTATACCGACAAGTGAGATACAACACGTGGATTACAGAGAAATTTTGATTCAAAATTACAATATATAACACATAACATCGTTAATTCCGTTATTTATATGCATATTGTGCATAAAAATATTAAATATGTCAGGAAACCCGTCAAGCCACTCTGAAACCTGGATATAAGCATTGTAAATCATGTATAGTTTACAGAATTGTAAACAATCTGTATTATACAGTGTTGTAAGGAATATGTAATTTACAGTATTGTAAATAAATAGTTTACAAAACAATGTGTGTTTACGCCATTTTATTGAGAAGAAACTTTCGTTCATCAACGAGTTTATCAGAGTTCATGATGAACGAAACGTCGTAATAAAATGACATAAACCACATAATGTGTTTGTTTTACAATGAAAAACTACTAGCGTGAATAACACATAACACAGATATTGCCACACTAAGCTAAAAATAACCAGCATCAAATAATAATAATCACCTTAATTTGTTAATGTCAAAAACCTCCCAAAAGTTCCCCGAGATCCCTACAGGCACTCCGGTAGTTAAAGTAACTACTATGACAGTTAAAATATGTTGCCACAGGTTACACAGTGTGAGAGGCAGGACTACCTGCGAACAGGCAATGAGAAGTAACGAGCTGTATTGCAACGAAGAGGACCCTTCAGTGGTATCAAAATACCCACCTTGAAGGAAATGTTATAGGATAGCATGCAAGGGGAGGTAACAGGAATTATTACCATAGCATAAATAATCGTTCAAAAATTAGCCAGGAAGTATGTAGTGGCAGTAAGTGTAACATTTACCGAGAAGTCCGACTGCGCAGGTCACTCAGCACTAACAGGCATAAAATAAAATACACAACAGAATAAAATATAAGGATACAATCAACAAACAATGAAAGTAACAAGCGTAAATATGAAACACAAATAAGTACTATAATACCAAGTTAAAATAACCAACATAAATTTAAAATCCTATTTATTGCTGTCAGAAGACTCTCTTAAAAGTTTCCCGAGGTCTCTACAGACACCTCGGTAATTATAAGAACCATGACGAAGGCGGAAAGGTTTAAGCCGGAGGAATCTTCGAAAATTTGTGTATGCAATAATTCATAAAAATTATTCTGAACATAACGAAAATAATATATTTCATTGTGTTTGTTTATTGTTAATTTACTGCAAACTTACCAAATATATTTAGTTGGATTAGAGTAAATATATTGCACTTGTTATAAGGTTAGGTACGTTTCTAAGGTGCTTTTGGTACAAAATTAATAATTTTTTCATTAACATGAAATATATCTTTAAAATATATATTTAAACGTAAAAGAGAAAAATTTAGAAATGACTTAATTTTAAATGAGTTCTTGCTAATTGACGAGTTTTACCTATTCGGCATGACATTTTATATATGACATTTTATAAGGACGCCTTATAAAGCTCATATAGTGTCTGGAAATGGGAAGTAATAAACTTTTATCAGAGGAATGTGAGGGGTACCTCCAAGTCTCTGAATCAAGAATCCATCACCAGCACAAAACGGGAAACCCATCCTAAGCTTAGAAAATCCGTTATCACTTTGACGAAGATAATTAAATCAATAAATTTCAAGACGGCTTCACAGGGCGTCGATGATGCCCAACACAATGGCAGATTGAACTGCGAAGGTAACTGAAGGAGAAAACGATAATAAATGTACGAGGCTGTTTATCTGGGCTCCGGTAAAACCTCTGTTACGGTTCCCCACAAGCAACACCCATATGTTACGACGCAGGACATTGGAAACGTCTCTACGATCGAGTCCTGGCTGCAAGAAAACAAAGTTATAAATCGTTCACAAGTGCACTTTCACAGTGGTCAGCCGTGGGTCCTTTCTTATTCATAATTTACATAAAGGAAGGCGATGAGGAGATAAACAGAGGCATAAGTTCACCAACGATAAAAAAATAGAGCTACAAATGAACTTAGTAGACAACAGCAAAGAGCTACAAGACAACTTGGCTAAGTTAATATTGTGGTTAGACAAGTTGGCGATGAGAATTAATTTGCAAACTCTTTAGCTTGTGGAAAAAATAAATCCAGCCATTATTAACTGTATAAAATAGAGCCTTGTCAAGCAGACGTAAGGGAGTCCAGATAATTCTGGGTAGCTAAAAATGTAAGACGAATGAAAAACAGAACACACGTGTCTGCAATAAACCTAACAGACTGATTTGATTTTCAGCAAGACGCAAAAGTAACATACATTTCAAAGATATATTACAACTATCCCTATTCCTGACAAAGTTGCTCTTAGATTATACGGCGCAGTTCTGGTCTTCACATAACAGAAAAGACTATAATTCTTGAAAACTAAGAGGAAACGAGTTAGCATTCTTTATCTGGATTATTTTATACTTACATACAACAACATCTGTATTGTTTTTGTTCTCATATATACTGTTATGGAAGGATATATTTGGAGTTAAGATGAAGGGTGGAGTCCTGTGCCGGGTATGTAGTGTGGGTTGGTATATTTACCGTGGTGCAATAAAGTGTGGAGTTTTCAGGTAAGAATATAGTGTGGGATTGGTATGCTTCCAGCGGCACAGTGAAGTTCTCGGAAGGACATAGAAGTCTCTTCTTGTAATCAGACATCACAGGGACGGTGGTCCCCAACGAGTGGCAATGGTGACACCTGAATAACGGAGGTCACCACCAAGTTACCTAGCTACCTTTGACTAGGTTCCTAAAAAAAAAGTTTTTCGTGTCTGCTAAATTTACTCGCTGCTACGATGGTGAATAACCTTAGATTTACTGGTTTAAAACACTAGCGGAAGTGCCAGTGGACTGTTAAGCTAAAGTTAAAGTTGCGTGCTGGAGAGGGGCGGTAGGGAGGGCGAGTCCCAGCATAGAACGAGGTTGTGTTCTTAAAGCTGACTGTCGCATGCAGAGAGAGGTAAAGACTTGACGTCAGTACCAAGAGACATATGACACAGAAGGAATTGTCTGTACATAATAGTGAACACAAAATAGCTCAGAACAGAGAAACACAAGACACAGGATGAATTTTAATTGTCAAGTGGTACGCAAAAAGACTTTGGTGCCGAGATATATACGTTGCAGGATGAGTTTTCTGTACATAACAGAGAACAGACATGAAGTGAGCATTGGACTTAGAATACTCGTTGACTTTTCAATACATAACAGAGACCAGAAAAGACGTTACTACTAAGAAACGTTTGACATATGATGCAACTATATACAACTTGACCCAGAAAAGACGTTAGGAGACGTATTTCGCAGTTAAGAATTCTCCATAGAGAACAAAGCCCAGTGAAATCACTGTTGCTCATACACTAGCCTAGGACCAGAAGAAAACTAAATATTCGTTGCTCAAGCACTTAATATGAGAGGTGTGAAGGTGATATAACGAGCAAGTTAAGGCACGCAACATGGAACACTTGGGCAAGATTTTTAAAAGGCGTAGCTTGAAATGTTGCATGAAATGTTGCCAAAATTTTGCTCAACATTAATGCTGTTGCTAACATATTGACGTAATATTCCTGGAATGTCGATATAATATTGCTAGAAAGTTCGTAACATCTTGCTATAATGTGACCGAATATTACAGGTATAATGAAAAATACTACAGAAATTATTTAAACAAAAAAAGAAATAATGAAATGAGAGATAAGCAGAAATATTAATAATGTAATATATATATATAGATATATATATATATATATATATATATATATATATATATATATATATATATATATATATTAACAAGACGGCCGTCTCCCACCGAGGCAGGGTGACCCAAAAAAGAAAGAAAATCCCAAAAAGAAAATACTTTCATCATCATTCAACACTTTCACCTCACTCACACATAATCACTGTTTTTGCAGAGGTGCTCAGAACACAACAGTTTAGAAGCATATACATATAAAGATACACAACATATCCCTCCAAACTGTCAATATCCCGAACCCCTCCTTGAGAGTGCAGGCATTGTACTTCCCATTTCCAGGACTCAAGTCCGGTTATATAAAAATAACCGGTTACCCTGAATCTCTTCACTAAATATATTATATATATATATATATATATATATATATATATATATATATATATATATATATATATATATATATATATATATATATATATATATATATATACCGACATCTCGGATTTATGTGTATACTTGACAATTATGAAACACTGAGAAACAATAATCTGTATAACCTGCTACAACAAAGTAGCCTAATTAATATCTTCGTATATTTTCAGTCTTGTTTTAACGTTATGTCTTTGGAGAATCCAGAGATAATCGTGGGAACGTACTGTACGTATTGTACGTACTGTACGTGTGATATAAGTATTGAATATGAATCTTAAAATGAGGTTGAAAATCATTTACGAGGGATATTACCGACGACTGGTGCATTCTGGAATTTAGTGAAGGCATAAAGTAAATTTATAGAAAAAAATAATAGAATAAATCAAAGATAAACGAAATAAATAGAAGAAAATGAAATAAATAGAAGTTAAAATTGTATCTTATAAATTATTTATTCATCATTTATAAAATGCTGAAGACATAATAAAAAAAAAAAAAAATAATAATAATAATAATAATAATAATAATAATAATAAAACGCTAGACCTGCAAGGGTCATGCAGCTCCTGAGGAATGGAAAGTAAACAGGTTTTATGCAAGTGAATGTAAGCTCAGATTCCTTGAATTAAGAGCCCTTCAGCAACAGTCGCTGATACTCCGGTATCTGTTAACTGTTAAGAGATTATGATTTTATTATTATTATTATTATTATTATTATTATTATTATTATTATTATTAACAGGTGTAAGAAGAAGTGCGCATGCATCTCCACCCTTCCCTGGATTGAATTTGTTTTTTGGGTTGTGAGCCGAAGGCGTTACCACTGAGCAACAAGCCACCCCACTGTAGAGCGTCCGTGGCTATGCACTGCTATACTGTAAGATTCGGTTACACTCGCTTATTATGACTAATAACGCAGTGGCTGAGATTGGGCATGATTCCAGAGACGCTGAGAGTTGAGGAGGCCCTGGGGAAGATGAATGACGGCTGAAGAGGCCTATTGAAGAACGGAACTGACGGCAGGAGGAGCCTATAGACCAAGTGCCCACGGGTCTGAAAAGTTTCCCAAGAAACCTCACGAAAAAGTAGGACTGAAAGACCAGTGAAGAGTGGGGTTGAGGGTTGAGAAGTCCCAATGAAGAGCGGGACTGAGAGCTGAGAAGCTCCGAGGGAAGATTGGGGCTGAGGAGCCCCCTTTCCCCAGTGAAGACTGAGGGCTGAGAAGGCTTCTTGATGTCTGGAGAAAACTAAGCCACCAAAATTTCCTCCTTTTTGTCGCCATATTTCATGTAGACACGACACGCACGACCATTTTCCTCTTCCCTTCTGAGACAATTTCTGCCGCTGCCCTGGAAATGCAATGTTGCACCTTTCACTTTTATATAACAAAAATTCAACATTTTTTAAAAAAAAAAATCTTTCTAGCTACCATATCCACTGGTCTAGAAACAAGACCCAACAGCCCTAGGGGAAAGTTCCACTAATTCTAGGAACAAGGCCCAAGTAGGGATAGTAGTGAGTATTTGTGTATTGTTCCAATCACGGTATTATGCCCTTCTGTTCTTTAGAAAATTTGTAACACTTCTATAACAACTTCAGAATCAAAGTTCAATGCAGGAGGCCAACTGGCTCATGCTAGGCTGGCCTGATCACACACCACCGTTTTCATTCATATACTTATCTAGCCTATTTTTGAAGTTACTTTATGTAAAAAAATTCTATATTATTTGTTTCCCAGTGATCGCCTCTAAACTTTCTTGTGCAACTAGAGAACAGAATATTCATAAGCAATAGGTCGGATGCAGTAATGTTATGCAAACTGGGTCATTTGTATGCAAGAGATTAGCGGCTGAGATGTAATGAACTGCCCGTCATTGTAACTGCTTATATAAATGCATCTCCCAGCAGCAACGGTTGAGATGTCTCTCCCAGCAATAGTACCTGAGAATTCTCTCCAAACAGGAGGTGCCTAGATGTCTCTCACAGCACTAGTTTCTGAGAATTCTCTCCGAGCAGGAGTAGCCGAGAAATTGTTGAGATACCTCTCTCAGTAGCAGTAGCTGAAATGGGATTCCTCTTACCCCTCTATCACTAGAGTCTACAGGAGGAACCCTTCGCCAAGTGTTTTGAACTCCCTTGGGATCACAGTGTATCTTGGAGAAACAGTAGACTATACACGTGTGCCTCTTCAGCCTGACACCTACTGAATATCCCATCCAGCGTTAGTCTATGCTGCTGACCATAAGTTAGTAGACAAGCTCAAGAAGTGTCGGGACTTAGCCAACAAATATAGTTTTGTCCAGATATAATCAAATACCCTTGGTCATTGGGGAAAAGGGGCCACAAGTTTCCTGAAATACCTGGGTTTCAGGAAAAAATGTCTAATAAATTCATTGTTCCAGCTCGGCTTCATAAGATCCACATACTTAAATATCGAAACATTTTACATGTGAGAATCTGCTATGCAGATTCACTTATCCTGACACATGCTGATATCAGTTCTTTGTACTTTCATCACAAAAATAATTATATTTTCATATCATTTTAACTACAAAAGCAATTGTCCCCTGCTCATAATATCAGTTTATTGATAGAGTAAAAATCATATTGAGTAAAAATCATTATCAGGAAGCAGGAAACTATATTTTTACAGTATCACAGCCAGAAGGATTTGAAGAAGCTTATCAAACTCAGGCAAGCACATAAGACGCTCAGGGAAGGATCAACAGTGCTTGGATAAGACTATACCAACGAGGCAGTGTTGCTCACAACATAAGCTCTTATCAGCGAGATCTTGCCTAGTGTTTCATCTCTCACGCCATCTTTAATTTAACATTTTTTTCTATTATATATAACCACTGAAGCAAATATGACGCACATGTTTTCAGACATAAACAAGGCATTTTAGCCGGTACTCGAAAAACGTAAAAATAAATACTTAATTGGGAGTAAGAAAGCCTACCTCTTTTTACTTAAAGTATATATTACACTGCATATTTATCAACTTTTCGCTGAAAATTACCTCGCTATCATAAGGATTTATTCTCCGGGAATAGACGTAATGTCAGATCGACACCATGCCCAGCCCTTCTAGGGTAGGGTAGGTGCCTGAGCCCGAGCTTTCAGCTCACAAGACTGTCATTCCCATTAGCCCCCTTGGGGCGGGGATGGCAGACCAGAGAGGCCTAGCTTGTGGCTAGGCCTGGGGACAGTTGGTCCCAAAGATGAGGAGGTACTTGTGCCTCCTCCCATAACGTAATGTCAGATCTAAAAGAAAATGTTAACTACGTTATCCAAGGACACCTAAATTTTAGAAAAAAAAATACTAGGTACGGTAAACAATGCTCCTAGAGAATAAACTCTGAATGTGGTGACTAAATTTTTTACCGAAATACTGATAACCAAGCAAAGCAAAATAATGCTTTAAGAAGATGTAGTGGTTCATAGAACTCAGGAAGTATATACTTTGTGAAAGAATGCACAACCTGTAAATATTTTTGTAACTTATGATTGATTAGACGTAGTTTTAAAATATGGGAAGTAGCCTAAAAACGAAACTCAGCATTGCATAAATTGTGTAATACAAACTGATTTTTTGATAATTGTTACATACGATATTATGAAGATTGTGCTTTGATATGTATGAATTAATCTTGGTTTGAATTTCGAGTGGGATCCCTGTGGTACGTGGAGAATATCTGTAGCAACAATAACAATAGTGATGGTTAATGGGGAGGTCTGGCATAAAGTGCTTGAATGTTACCATGCAGACTCGTTCAAACCCCCAAAAGGCCTTGTTGACGCATTTTTCACAAGAATAACCGTCTTTGACCGTAAGGCAACGACCCCAGGTGTTTCCCAATATGCGGAGGTTAGACAACGTACGGTATTACTTGATTAGGTCATACAAAGGCAGAGAATGTGAGGTACTGAACTTTGTTACAAGGGAAGGATAGCACCTAGGATCAACAACAGATCTTCACAAGCATCAGGCACCCTCGTAATCAATAGTACCGGCAGAGCAAAGGAATACAATGCCTTAAATGTGTCTGCTTTACAGCAGGACTCTGTCGGTTACCTTCACCAGAGAGTTCCTGTAAACACTAATCAAGCCACGGTTTGTTGGTAGCACCGTCATCTCGTTCACTGAGGATGCGGAATCGATCCCCGGAACGGGTGAAATGTTGGACATGTTTCCTTACACTTTCTTCCGCTGTTCACCTAGAAGTATGAATCTGGGTGTTAGCCGACGGTTATGGGCGATATCCTGGGGGATAAAATTAACCTAAGTTGCCCGAAATGCTCTGTATAAAGAGGGGCTTCCTATATAGTATTCTAGTGATATTAACTAGGTCTAAATCAGTTGTATCATGTACCTGTGGAAATTATTATTATTATATTAAGAATATTATTATATAACATGAAATATTGGCCCGTTAGTTTCCCCCACTCCACTTCCAGGCTGGTACACACTTGTATCAGGTTGCAAGTCCCTGTACCACACCCTCGCCTGTGTCTGCCGCTGACAGCCCGTAGCGAGTCCATAAAACTCGCTGTCCTCGCCTTCCTCTGATGTGCAAGACCCGTCGGTTGCAGGGCGAGATGAAGCTTAAGGCTCGTCACTGCTTGCAAACTCATGCCGGCACGGAAAGTGACTCACACTTCAGAATTGTAAATATCAGAAATACGATCTACTTATTTTAATAAAAAAACGTACTTGCACTTGCTCGGGATTATTTTTTTTTTCCTCACGTAAGAAGATTATTGCAGTTGGCAGTTTGTTATCACCATCGGTTTGGGGCAAGGGACCTGTGCAACTGTGATAGAGATACCTTGACCGCTGATATACAGAATTGGTGTGCTCTCTCTTGACGCCGAATGTATAGTGCCTGGTCTGGTGTTGTGATGCTGTACAGAGCCTGGTCTGGTGTTGTGATGCTGCACAGAGCCTGGTCTGGTGTTGTGATGCTGTACAGAGCTTGGTCTGGTGTTGTGATGCTGTACAGAGCTTGGTCTGGTGTTGTGATGCTGTACAGAGCCTGGTCTGGTGTTGTGATGCTGTACAGAGCGTGGTCTGGTATTGTGATGCTGTACAGAGCTTGGTCTGGTGTTGTGATGCTGTACAGAGCTTGGTCTGGTGTTGTGATGCTGTACAGAGCCTGGTCTGGTGTTGTGATGCTGTACAGAGCGTGGTCTGGTGTTGTGATGCTGTACAGAGCCTGGTCTGGTGTTGTGATGCTGTACAGAGCGTGGTCTGGTGTTGTGATGCTGTACAGAGCCTGGTCTGGTGTTGTGATGCTGTACAGAGCCTGGTCTGGTGTTGTGATGCTGTACAGAGCCTGGTCTGGTGTTGTGATGCTGTACAGAGCTTGATCTGGTGTTGTGATGCTGTACAGAGCTTGATCTGGTGTTGTGATGCTGTACAAAGCCTGGTCTGGTGTTGTGATGCTGTACAGAGCCTGGTCTGGTGTTGTGATGCTGTACAGCGCTTGGTCTGGGGTTGTAATGCTGTACAGAGCTTGGTCTGCTGTTGTGATGCTGTACAGAGCCTTGTCTGGTGTTGTGATGCTGTACAGAGCCTGGTCTGGTGTTGTGATGCTGTACAGAGCTTGGTCTGGGGTTGTAATGCTGTACAGAGCCTGGTCTGGGGTTGTAATGCTGTACAGAGCTTGGTCTGCTGTTGTGATGCTGTACAGAGCCTTGTCTGGTGTTGTGATGCTGTACAGAGCCTGGTCTGGTGTTGTGATGCTGTACAGAACCTAGTCTGGTGTTGTGATGCTGTACAGAGCCTGGTTTGGTGTTGTGATACTGTACAGAGCCTGGTCTGGTGTTGTGTTGCCGTACAGAGCCTGGTCTGATGTGTCGCTATACAGAGCCTGGTCTGGTGTTGTGATGCTGTACAGAGCCTGGTCTGGTGTTGTGATGCTGTACAGAGCCTGGTCTGGTGTTGTGATGCTGTACAGAGCCTGGTTTGGTGTTGTGATACTGTACAGAGCCTGGTCTGGTGTTGTGTTGCTGTACAGAGCCTGGTCTGATGTGTCGCTATACAGAGCCTGGTCTGGTGTTGTGATGCTGTACAGAGCCTGGTCTGGTGTTGTGATGCTGTACAGAGCCTGGTCTGGTGTTGTGATGCTGTACAGAGCCTGGTCTGGTGTTGTGATGCTGTACAGAGCCTGGTCTGGTGTTGTGATGCTGTACAGAGCCTGGTCTGGTGTTGTGATGCTGTACAGAGCCTAGTCTGGTGTTGTGATACTGTACAGAGCCTAGTCTGGTGTTGTGATACTGTACAGAACCTGGTCTGGTGCTGTGATGCTGTACAGAGCCTAGTCTGGTGTTGTGATGCTGTACAGAGCCTGGTCTGGTGCTGTGATGCTGTACAGAGCCTAGTCTGGTGTTGTGATGCTGTACAGAGACTGGTCTGGTGCTGTGATGCTGTACAGAGCCTAGTCTGGTGTTGTGATGCTGTGCAGAGACTGGTCTGACTGGTCTGGCGTTGTGATGCTGTACAGAGCCTGGTCTGGTGTTGTGATGCTGTACAGAGACTGGTCTGGCGTTGTGATGCTGTACAGAGACTAGTCTGGCGTTGTGAAGCTGTACAGAGCCTGGTCTGGTGTTGTGATGCTGTATAGAGCCTGGTCTGGTGCTGTTACGATGTACAGAGCCTAGTCTGGTGTTGTGATGCTGTACAGAGACTGGTCTGGCGTTGTGATGCTGTATAGAGACTGGTCTGGTGTTGTGATGCTGTACAGAGACTTGTCTGGTGTTGTGATGCTGTAGGGAGCCTAGTCTGGCGTTGTAATCCTGTACAGAGACTGGTCTGGTGTTGTGATGCTGTACAGAGACTGGTCTGGCGTTGTGATGCTGTACAGAGACTGGTCTGGCGTTGTGATGCTGTACAGAGCCTGGTCTGGCGTTGTGATGCTGTACAGAGCCTGGTCTGGCGTTATGATGCTGTACAGAGCCTGGTTTGGTGTTGTGATGCTGTACAGAGCCTGGTCTGGTGTTGTGATGCTGTTCAGAGCCTGGTCTGGTGTTGTGATGCTGTACAGAGCCTGGTCTGGTGTTGTGATGCTGTACAGAGCCTGGTTTGGTGTTGTGGTACTGTACAGAGCCTTGTCTGGTGTTGTGTTGCCGTACAGAGCCTGGTCTGATGTGCCGCTATACAGAGCCTAGTCTGGTGTTGTGATGCTGTACAGAGCCTGGTCTGGTGTTGTGATGCTGTACAGAGCCTGGTCTGGTGTTGTGATGCTGTACAGAGCCTGGTTTGGGGTTGTGATGCTGTACAGAGCCTGGTCTGGTATTGTGTTGCTGTACAGAGCCTGGTCTGATGTGTCGCTATACAGAGCCTGGTCTGGTGTTGTGATGCTGTACAGAGCCTGGTCTGGTGTTGTGATGCTGTACAGAGCCTGGTCTGGTGTTGTGATGCTGTACAGAGCCTGGTCTGGTGTTGTGATGCTGTACAGAGCCTAGTCTGGTGTTGTGATACTGTACAGAGCCTAGTCTGGTGTTGTGATACTGTACAGAGCCTGGTCTGGTGCTGTGATGCTGTACAGAGCCTAGTCTGGTGTTGTGATGCGGTACAGAGCCTGGTCCGGTGCTGTGATGCTGTACAGAGACTGGTCTGACTGGTCTGGCGTTGTGATGCTGTACAGAGCCTGGTCTGGTGTTGTAATGCTGTACAGAGACTGGTCTGGCGTTGTGATGCTGTACAGAGACTAGTCTGGCGTTGTGAAGCTGTACAGAGCCTGGTCTGGTGTTGTGATGCTGTATAGAGCCTGGTCTGGTGCTGTGATGATGTACAGAGCCTAGTCTGGTGTTGTGATGCTGTACAGAAACTTGTCTGGTGTTGTGATGTTGTACAGAGCCTGGTCTGGTGTTGTGATGCTGTACAGAGACTGGTCTGGCGTTGTGATGCTGTACAGAGACTGGTCTGGCGTTGTGATGCTGTACAGAGCCTGGTCTGGTGATGTGATGCTGTACAGAGCGTGTCTAGTGTTGTGATGCTGTACAGAGCCTGGTCTGGCGTTGTGATGCTGTACAGAGCCTGATCTGGCGTTGTGATGCTGTGTAGAGACTGGTCTGGTGTTGTGATGCTGTACAGAGACTGGTCTGGTGTTGTGATGCTGTACAGAGCCTGGTCTGGTGCTGTGATGCTGTACAGAGCCTAGCCTGGTGTTGTGATGCTGTACAGAGACTGGTCTGGTGTTGTGATGCTGTACAGAGAGTGGTCTGGCGTTGTGATGCTGTACAGAGACTGGTCTGGTGTTGTGATGCTGTACAGAGCCTGGTCTGGTGTTGTAATGCTGCACAGAGCCTGGTCTGGCGTTTCGATGCTGTACAGAGCCTGGTCTGGTGTTGTGATGCTGTACAGAGACTGGTCTGGCGTTGTGATGCTGTGCAGAGACTGGTCTGGCGTTGTGATGCTGTACAGAGACTGGTCTGGCGTTGTGATGCTGTACAGAGCCTGGTCTGGCGTTGTGATGCTGTACAGAGCCTGGTCTGGCGTCGTGATGCTGTACAGAGCCTGGTCTGGCGTTGTGATGCTGTACAGAGACTGGTCTGTCGTTGTGATGCTGTACAGAGACTGGTCTGGTGTTGTGATGCTGTACAGAGACTGGTCTGGCGTTGTGATGCTGTACAGAGACTGGTCTGGCGTTGTGATGCTGTACAGAGACTGGTCTGGTGTTGTGATGCTGTACAGAGCCTGGTCTAGTGTTGTGATGCTGTACAGAGACTGGTCTAGTGTTGTGATGCTGTACAGAGACTGGTCTGGCGTTGTGATGCTGTACAGAGACTGGTCTGGCGTTGTGATGCTGTACAGAGCCTGGTCTGGTGTTGTGATGCTGTACAGAGACTGGTCTGGCGTTGTAGTGCTGTACAGAGGCTGGTCTGGTGTTGTGATGCTGTACAGAGCCTGGTCTGGTGTTGTGATGCTGTACAGAGCCTGGTCTGGTGTTGTGATGCTGTACAGAGCCTGGTCTGGCGTTGTGATGCTGTACAGAGCCTGGTCTGGCGTTGTGATGCTGTACAGAGCCTGGTCTGGTGTTGTGATGCTGTACAGAGACTGGTCTGGTGTTGTGATGCTGTACAGAGCCTGGTCTGGTGTTGTGATGCTGTACAGAGACTGGTCTGGCGTTGTAGTGCTGTACGGAGACTGGTCTGGTGTTGTGATGCTGTACAGAGCCTGGTCTGGTGTTGTGATGCTGTACAGAGCCTGGTCTGGCGTTGTGATGCTGTACAGAGCCTGGTCTGGCGTTGTGATGCTGTACAGAGCCTGGTCTGGTGTAGTGATGCTGTACAGAGACTGGTCTGGTGCTGTGATGCTGTACAGAGCCTGGTCTGGTGTAGTGATGCTGTACAGAGACTGGTCTGGTGTTGTGATGCTGTACAGAGCCTGGTCTGGTGTTGTGATGCTGTACAGAGCCTGGTCTGGTGTTGTGATGCTGTACAGAGCCTGGTCTGGTGTTGTGATGCTGTACAGAGCCTAGTCTGACGTGTTGTTTGGACGACCAAACCTGAATTTACGCCAAGACAACTCATACAATTGCCGAAAATGTTCAAAGTGAAAGTCAAGAGTATCATTTATGTTTGTGTGAGCCCGTGTTCATCACCTACGATATTTTCTTTTTGAGTATTGTACAGTAAGTTGGATGGAATGTGAACAAAATGATACTGTCATGTAGTAAGTAAAACATGTACATAACGTGTAGCTTCATTAACAACAGTCAACTATGAACTGCCAATCCCTCAAGGGAGGTTCCTTGAAGCTTGTGAGGCGGCTCTTGATCTAGGGAATTGGATCTGTGTTCCGGTTCCCTGAATTGAGCCTGTATACCTTCCATCCCCCCCACACACATCCACTGTATAATCCTACGAGTTTAGCGCTCCCCCATAATTATAATTATAATAATATGAACTGCCTAAAATATGTAATAATTCCCAGCGACCTACATGGCTGTCAGTGGTCACCGGCTAAATTATATAATGAGTTCAGGCTCCCTTATCGAAAGATTTTAGTTAATGCTTGCACTTCCTTTTAATGAAAAGCATATTGTAATTATTATTGAACTTCATATTGTAAATTATTATTATTATTATTATAATAATCAATTATTATTATTATAATCAAGGGGAGCTCTAAAATCGTAGGATTATACAGCGCCTGTGGGGGGAAATGTGGAAGGTATTCAGGCTTAATTCAGGGAACCGGAGCACAGATCCAGTTCCCTCACCAACATCAAAGAACCTTCCTTGAGGGGTTCATATTGTAATTAAATAAGCAAGTGTAGAAATCATGTATGGTACTTATATAGATTTTGAGTGTTGTAAACTGTTGTGTAAATCTGATAATTTTGAGACATGGATTGTAGAACCGAACCTTAACTCGTAAGCTTTAAGTTCAGTTTGTCTGAGTAACAGTTTAATTATAACACGCTTATTTTATGCACTTTGTCAGTAGAAATATCTGAAATGTCCTTGGAGGTCACGTCATGATATAGGGATGATTCGCTTGTTGCATTTCTATTCTAACTTCATATTAACTGAAGCTGATTTCCACCAAACTCTTTTCGGTTAGTTTAACATCGGTTGGCAGAATAAAAATGATCCTAACCAATATATTAACAACAATTGAACGCAATACATGCAGCTGTGGTAATGTTTTGACCAGCAAACAGATACAGAGGAAGTACCAAGACTGATGAAGTACCAAGATTTGGGAAGTAACAAGACTGAGGAAGTACCAAGACTGAGGAAGTACCAAGACTGAGGAAGTACCAATTTTTGGGAAGTAACAAGACTGAGGAAGTACCAAGACTGAGGAAGTACCAAGATTTGGGAAGTAACAAGACTGAGGAAGTACCAAGGCTGAGGAAGTACCAAGACTGAGGAAGTACCAAGACTGAGGAAGTACCAAGACTGAGGAAGTACCAAGACTGAGGAAGTAACAATACTGAGGAAGTACCAAGACTGAGGAAGTACCAAGATTGAGAAAGTACCAAGACTGAGGAAGTACCAAGACTGAGGAAGTACCAAGATTTGGGAAGTAACAAGACTGAGGAAGTACCAAGACTGAGGAAGTACCAAGCTTTGGGAAGTAACAAGACTGAGGAAGTACCAAGACTGAGGAAGTAACAAGACTGAGGAAGTACCAAGACTGAGGAAGTACCAAGACTGAGGAAGTACCAAGACTGAGGAAGTACCAAGACTGAGGAAGTACCAAGACTGAGGAAGTACCAAGACTGAGGAAGTAACAAGACTGAGGAAGTACCAAGACTGAGGAAGTACCAAGCTTTGGGAAGTAACAAGACTGAGGAAGTACCAAGACTGAGGAAGTAACAAGACTGAGGAAGTACCAAGACTGAGAAAGTACCAAGACTGAGGAAGTACCAAGACTGAGGAAGTACCAAGACTGAGGAAGTACCAAGCTTTGGGAAGTAACAAGACTGAGGAAGTACCAAGACTGAGGAAGTAACAAGACTGAGGAAGTACCAAGACTGAGGAAGTACCAAGACTGAGGAAGTACCAAGACTGAGGAAGTACCAAGACTGAGGAAGTACCAAGACTGAGGAAGTACCAAGCTTTGGGAAGTAACAAGACTGAGGAAGTACCAAGACTGAGGAAGTAACAAGACTGAGGAAGTACCAAGACTGAGGAAGTACCAAGACTGAGGAAGTACCAAGACTGAGGAAGTACCAAGACTGAGGAAGTACCAAGACTGAGGAAGTACCAAGACTGAGGAAGTACCAAGCTTTGGGAAGTAACAAGACTGAGGAAGTACCAAGACTGAGGAAGTAACAAGACTGAGGAAGTACCAAGACTGAGGAAGTACCAAGACTGAGGAAGTACCAAGACTGAGGAAGTACCAAGACTGAGGAAGTACCAAGACTGAGGAAGTACCAAGACTGAGGAAGTAACAAGACTGATGAAGTACCAAGACTGAGGAAGTACCAAGACTGAGGAAGTAACAAGACTGAGGAAGTACCAAGACTGAGGAAGTACCAAGACTGAGGAAGTACCAAGACTGAGGAAGTAACAAGACTGAGGAAGCGGTTATACTACAAACCAACATTAACATTTTACACTTAACAGTTTCCT
The DNA here is from genome assembly GCF_038502225.1 of Cherax quadricarinatus. NCBI lineage: Eukaryota > Metazoa > Arthropoda > Malacostraca > Decapoda > Parastacidae > Cherax > Cherax quadricarinatus. The sequence goes on along the minus strand of NC_091325.1, from coordinate 14,090,187 downwards.
CCACGGTCATAAATCAATGAACAAACACCAACTAACGTTGCCTAAGAAGATAAATTGCTTCTAGAACTTTTATGGCTTCCATTATATAACATTGTTTCACCTTCACGTTGGTCATCGTCAGCTTCGTTTAGATGTAAAGATCTGTTGTTGATAAAGCAGACACACGCCCAACACTTGGGGTATCTTTACTGTGGAAACGTTTCGCCACACAGTGGCTTCATCAGTCTGGTACAAAGAAGAATGGTTGCAGATCAGATGGACTTTGGGGTAATCGGTCCCTCAGCCTGGAGTCTATATAATCAGTCCATCAATCTTGAAAAGAATACAGCAGTATATACGTGAAGAAGGAGCTTATATACTGCCTATGATTCGTTCACCTCACCTGTCTGCAGTATATAAGTCACTTCTCCGCACATATCCTGTATTCTTGTCAAGACTGATGGACTGATTACATCGACTCCAGGCTGAGGAACTGATTACCTCAAACTCCATCTGATTTTCGCCATTCTTCTTTGTATTAGACTGACGAAGCCACTGTGTGGCGAAACGTTTCCACAAAGATACCCAAGTATTGCACATGTGTCTAATTTATCAACTTTTCATTTCTCTATACCATTTATCGACATTCCTTTGTGTATCGTTATAAAATATTTTAACACTTAGACTGAAGAATTTTTAATGTAGATTGAAGTCTTCTGTACTCAGCATCGAGCTGAAACTGAAGGGACAATTTGTGAGGGATACAAGTTGCGTTGAATCTGTAGCGTGGAATGAATATTATTTTATGCTAGATAATAGAGAGCATTTAAGTGGCATCAAGAGAAAATCTTGATATGGAAACTAGCACATAGTCCTCAAGAAGAAACCAAAAATAATAATAAAGTAACCCATGTATAATTATAACTAACAGTAACGTCAGTACTTTTATACAGGAGCGAGTACGTGCCCAGATTTCCTATTCGCACCAGATTTGATCTTTAAGAAACTGAACGTACTAGCATACTGACTTACTTCTTAGGTTGAAAAATTCTCTCCTACAAATTCTTGCTTAAGATACCGATTTTTAAAAGCGATAATTTTTTTTTATTCCATTTCTCCAGCACGTCAATAAAAAGCTTTTCAACGCTACGAAAAAAATTCAATTATTCCTTCTATTGTATTGTTGTTAAGAGGACCCCAGGCATTTTCCTCTTTTCAGGGCTGAAGACTTCCACTCTCTCTCTGCCTTCCTAGCAAGAAGCTGACCTGACAGTCTCCACTCCAAGACAGTCTCCACTCCAAGACAGTCTCCACTCCAAGACAGTCTCCACTCCAAGACAGTCTCCACTCCAAGACAGTCTCCACTCCAAGACAGTCTCCACTCCAAGACAACCTCCATTCCAAGACAACTAAACCAAAACGACAACTACACCAAGACAACAACCACATCAAGACAACAACCACACCAAGGCAACCGCTATACTAAAACAACCACACAAAGACAACAACCAGACCAATTCAACAACCACACCAAGACAGCAACCATACCAAGACAATCACAACAAGACAACCACACCAAGACAACCACCATACCAAGACAACCACATCAAGACAATCACCACGGTAAGACAATTACCACACGAAAACTACCGCACCAAGACAATCCCCACACCAAGGCAACCGCCACACCAAGACAACCTCCGCACCAAGAAAACTACACCAAGACAACCACCATACCAAGACAATCCCCACACCAAGACAACCACACCAAGACGACCACCATCACAACAAGACAACCACCACCACCACACCAAGACAACCACCACCACCACCACACTTAGACAACCACCTCCACACCAAGACAACCACCACATGAAGACAAGCACCACCACACCAAGACAACCACCACCACCACACCGAGACAACCACCACCATACCAAGACAAGGCAACCACCACCACATCAAGACAACCACTATCACGCCAAAACAACCACAACCGCACCAAGACAACCACCACCACACCAAGACAACCACCACCACACCAAGATAACCACCACCACACCAAGACAACCACCACCACACCAAGATAACCACCACCACACCAAGACAACCACCACCACACCAAGACAACCACCACCACACCAAGACAACCACCACCACACCAAGACAACCACCACCACACCAAGACAACCACCACCACACCAAGACAACCACCACCACACCAAGACAACCACCACCACACCAAGACAACCACCACCACACCAAGACAACCACCACCACACCAAGACAACCACCACCACACCAAGACAACCACCACCACACCAAGACAACCACCACCACACCAAGACAACCACCACCACACCAAGACAACCACCACCACACCAAGACAACCACCACCACACCAAGACAACCACCACCACACCAAGACAACCACCACCACACCAAGACAACCACCACCACACCAAGACAACCACCACCACACCAAGACAACCACCACCACACCAAGACAACCACCACCTCACCAAGACAATCACCACCACACTAAGACGAAATAGCTACGGTCCGATTTCCATAATAACAGAATGGTCGAGCTGTGAGAGTCGAGTGGCTCAGGAATCTCAATCTCAGCAATTTGATGGTTGACGCTGTATTTCAGTGACACCCTGGAACTGTTGGAGGTGCTGGTGGAGCATTGGTGGACCACCACTAGTAATGCTGCCAACACCACCACCACCAGTGATGATGTCAACAACACCATGACCACCACCAGTGATATTGCCAACACTACCACCATCAGTGATGCTGCAGACACCACCACCACCAGTGATGCTGCAGACACCACCAACACCACCACCATTGATGCTGACAACACCACCACCACCACCAGTGATGCTGCCACCACCACCAGACCAAGGATGCTGTCAACACCACCACTAGTAATGCTGCCACCACCACCAGACCAAGGATGCTGTCAACACCACCACCACTAGTAATGCTGCCACCACCACCACCACCAGTGGTGTTGTCAACAACACCATGACCACTATCAGTGATGTTGCCAACACTACCACCACCAGTGATGCTGCAGACACCACCACCACCAGTGATGCTGCCCACACCACCACCACCACCACTAGTAATGCTGCCAACACCACCACCACCAGTGGTGATGTCAACAGCACCATGACCACCATCAGTGATGTTGCCAACACCACCACCACCATTGATACTGCCAACACCACAACCAGTGATGCTTTCAACACCACCACCACCAGTGATGCTGCCACCACCACCAGACCAAAGATGCTGTCAACACCACCACCAGTGATGCTGTCAACACCACCAGTACCAGTGATGCTGTCAACACCACCAGTACCAGTGATGCTGTCAACACCACCAGTACCAGTGATGCTGTCAACACCACCAGTACCAGTGATGCTGTCAACACTACCATCAGTGATGCTGCCAACACCACCACCACCACAAGTGATTCTGCCAACACCACCACCACCACCACAAGTGATGCTGCCAACACCACCAATACCAGTGATGCTGTCAACACCACCACCACCAGTGATGCTGAAAACACCACCAGTGATGCTGTCAATACCACCGCCAGAGATACTGTCAACACCAGCTCCACCAGTGATGCTGCCAACACCACCACCACCACCAGAGATGCTGCCAACACCACCACCACCAGTGATGCTGCCAACACCACCACCACCAGTGATGCTGCCAACACCACCACCACCACTTATGCTGCCAATACCTCCACCACCAGTGATGCTGCCAACAACACCACCACCAGTGATGCTGTCAAAACCACCAGTGATGCTGTCAACACCAGCAATGCTGTCAACACCACCAGTAATGCTGTCAACATAACACCATCACCACCAGTGATGCTGTCAACACCACCACAGTTAGTGATGCTGCCAATTACCACAACCACCACCACAACAACAACCAATACCACCACCTCCACAATCATTACTACCAATAAACAGAACCACAGCTACCACAACCACCACAACCACTACACTCACCACTGCCACAACCACTGCAACCTCCACAACCACCACTACCACTACAACTGCCACAACCACCACAACTACCACAACCGCCACAGCCTCCACCACCATCACAACCATCACACCCACCACAACCTCCACAACCATAACCACCACAACCATTACAACCAGCACAACCACAACCATCACAACCACCACAAGCAGCACAACCAGCACAACCACCACAATCACCACAACTATCACAACAACCACAACCATCACAACCACAACCACCACAACCACCACTATCTTAAAAAGCTAAAGAGAATTACAAAAGAGGTTTTGATGCAGATTTAATGTGCCATAAATCTGTAACGATTTTTCCCTAATTGAAGCACCAATTTCTGACAGCTCCAGAAAGGTAAAAAATTAATATCACAAATTGTTTAACCATTATAAATATCCCTACCTTGGGATACCTGTTTGTAATTAACCTAAGGAAAGTTTTGTGTCAGTATATCAGGAGAGTTTGTCATCTATCAGTATAACTGATCATCTGTCAGTATGATTGGTCATTTATCAGCATAGTTGGTCATTATCAATATAGCTGGTCATCTATCAGTGTAGTTGGTCATCTATCAGTGTAGCTGGTCATCTGTCAGCATAGTTGGTCATCTATCAGTGTAGCTGGTCATCTGTCAGCATAGTTTATCTATCAGTGTAGCTGGTCATCTGTCAACACAGTTGGTCATCCATCATTGTAGCTGGTCATCTGTCAACACAGTTGGTCATCCATCATTGTAGCTGGTCATCTGTCAACACAGTTGGTCATCTATCATTGTAGCTGGTCATCTGTCAGCATAGTTGGTCATCTATCAGTGTAACTGGTCATCTGTCAGCATAGTTGGTCATCTGACTGACACACACTGCTAGAGGAGGCACACGGTGAAGTTGAATTTGCCACTAGAAAGTCCCTGGATCAAGATCACAGCCCACACCGGTGTCAAAACCACCAAAAATCACAGGGGTTCGTGTTCTCCAGGTTTGAAACTTAACTACCACACTACGACTGCACGAAGCCTTGTCACCACCAGCCAAGAATACTTCAATCCCTAAAATGAGGACTAGGGTAAATTCTCAGTATATATACGTTGAGAGAAATTTTCTCGGGGTATATATCCTGTAAAAAAAAAAGTTAAGTATAATTTAGGTCTATCAGTTTTTAATTTGCTCTAAAATTAACCCAGCAACCACACAACTATAATTTTTAGAAATATAAAAACGATTAATTTACCCATCTTCTTGGAGTATACTTGGAGTATACCCGGAGGGTGTTCTGGGGATCAACTCCCCCTACGGCACGGTCCATGACCAGGCTTCGCGGTCAATCAAAGCCTGATCAACCAGGCTGTTACTGCTGGCCACACGCAAACCGACGTACGAACCACAGCCTGGCTGGATTTTAGGTGCCTGTCCAACTCCCTCTTGAAGACAGTCAAGGGTTTATTGGTATTCCCCCTTACGTATATTGAAAAAAAATCCTTAAGGTTCCTAATTGTCAGGTAACTGCTGTAAATTAAATTAGGTATAGCCATGATCATTTAAACATTCACTAATGAATTTATTATTATTATTATTATTATTATTAATAAAAACGAGGGCTAAACTCACTAGTTAATATATATTGTAATAGTCATCCCGAGTACAAGGAATAGAATATATATTTTTTTTTCAACCATGCAACAAAGGGCACAAGACAAGGCACTGCAAACTTGGCCAGACTGGAACGAAATATATCAGCTAAAACGCCAGCCGGCTCGCTATATATTTCCTCACAGAATGTTACGTTAGAGACGCATATTCTCTCGCTATTCTGTCACGTTTCTGAACGAAATTGGATTTACTGAACAGATGTTTGAACTCGTATTCTGATACTTATAATTTATTTATATAAACACAGTTGCCGGTCTTCTGGCCAATTTTCTGGGATTGAATTCAAGTAGCTATTTGTCTAGACAAATATGCAGGTTTGACGAGGCCCATTTGTAGCCTTTCCTGTCCACAAAGATTTGTATTCTCTTTAAATTAATATCTGGAAATTGGAATACATCTATCTCTTTTGTATATCATTCGCACACAACAAAAACAACGCTGGTCCTAATACCGCCCCTTGAAGAACCCTGCTTGTCACACATTCCCTTCCTGACATTTCATGTTATTCCTGACTGCAATTCTAATTTTTGTTCCAGTCTCTTGTGAGGAACAGTATCAAATGACGTCTTGCAGTCCAGGAATGAGCAATACACCTATCACAATTCTGCCTCACTTCCGATACTTTGTCACAGAACTCCAACAGGTCTGGGAGATAAGATTTGTCATCTCTAAATCCATTCTGATTGTCATGAAACCACTTCTCTCCAAGTGCTCCACCATTCCGTTGCTGTACATAGCCAGCATGTCACTGATACTGGTCTGTCGTCTAAAGAACAAGCCTGTCTCCTTTCCTAAATATTGGGAATACTTTTGCCGTCCCGCATCCACTGACTTGTAAATTCTATCTTGTGATACAGACTGTGTTTCTGCTCCAGCTAACAGACACCGTAGTGACACTTTACTGGGTCCAATTGCCTTTGTTGCATCCACTGATGTATCCAGTGTCTTTGATGTGTGTGTGTGTGTGTGTGTGTGTGTGTGTGTGTGTGTGTGTGTGTGTGTGTGTGTGTGTGTGTGTGTGTGTGTGTGTGTGTGTGTGTGTATGTGTTAGTGTGTATGTGTTAGTGTGTATGTGTTAGTGTGTATGTGTGTGTGTGCGTGTGTGTGCATGTGCGTGTGTGTGTGTGTGTGTGTGTGTGTGTGTGTGTGTGTGTGTGTGTGTGTGTGTGTGTGTGAGCGCGGAAATCCTAGCATCTAAACTCAGAGGTATGCGAAATATACAAATATATGTTTATTTAACTTTGCCCTGTAAAGACTCTAGCGCTACTGAGGCTGGGAGATTGAACCTCAAAAATACCAGGAAATGGAATGGACAGAGATAGAGAGGCAGGGGAAGGCGGCCAGGCGGCTGATAAGAGCACTGCAAAGGATGAGTGAAAGTAGTGGAGAGTGCAGAGGGGAAAAGACTTGACAACAAAGGGAGTGAGGAGAGAGTGTAGGGAGAGTATAGGGAAAGTGGAAATTGAAGGAAGAGACGACGACGACGAGGAGGAGGAGGAGGAAGAGAGATTTTACCGTTATGGTCTAGAATAAACGAAAGAGTAAAGAGAGGGCGAAGAAAGGAGCGGAGAGAAAATGGTAAGAAGGATCGAGAGGTAAAAGAAAATGAAAAAAAAGATGAAGAGATGGAGAATGAATTGAAGAGAGGAAGAGGTGTATATATATATATATATATATATATATATATATATATATATATATATATATATATATATATATATATATATATATATATATATATATATATACACTCTCCTCTTCTTCTCTTCAGCATAATGATGTCAACTAGATAAAGTCAGTTGATCAGATGAAAATGCTGGGCCACAGATGGCTCCAACTTCATCCTGTTCCCTACTTGTATGTCTCATAACAATAAAAATGCTTTCAAATGAGCTGATGTAGGTAACAGCTCTTAGCTTGTCAATAAAGTTAGGGATCCTTAACCTAACCTTGTCAAACCTTGTGTAAAAAAAAAAAGAGAGGAACTAAAGAGAAGATGAAGACAGGGAGAAGGAATTGACGGAAGGATGAATAAAGAAAAGAAGAAATCGGCAATCAGATGAGGAGAGGAAGAATGAAAGGAAACGAAAATGAACTGAGAAGAAACAGGAAGGATTATAAAGAGAACGAAGACAAGGGAGAGAGAATCAAATATGAAGCAGCAAGTGTGTAAATGTTACTTATCATATTAACTAACATTTATTTTTCGCATTCAGATTAAACTTTGAAGCAGAAGTTCCTGTTTAAAACCGAAATTAATAACCATACAAAGGTCAAAATCCCCAAACTTGCTCCTAGGAGGACCAGCCCCGTCCTCATGAAACCATAAATAATAAAAGAACGCAGATGTAAACAACGGGATAAGTATATCGCAGCTTTGGCACCTGTGTGCTGAATTCCTGATCACGTTCGTGTGGCATGTCTGAGGCCTAAAGTTTCCAGAGTCGCTTCATATATGCACCACAAGTCAGAGAGTTATGTAGAAATTGTCCAACATGTTAGAGCGAACCAACAAATCAGTGAGTTGTGTTAGGGTTGTTCAACAAATTAGGTATATTAAGGTTGTTCAGCAAATTACACAATTATATTAGGGATGTTCAACAAATTAGGGAGTTGTATTAGGGCTGTTGAACAAATTAGAGGTACAATAGGATTGTCCAATGAACCAGAGAATTATATTTGTCCAACAAATTAAGCTGAAGCTATTCAGAAGTATTCTTTGGTAATTAAATAAAACATGAATATCACTATTTATTCAATACAAATGACAAATTTAGATCTATGGCACCGAGTAACAAGTTGAGTCTTGCGTTCAGTAAAAAAAAAAAAAAAAAAAAAAACTGTGGTGAAAATTTGAAGCCGATCAGATGAGTCATTGTTCAGTTATAACTCGGTTTCAATGATTCCCAGTTATTTTTACTATTTCACTACATCAACAAACTCGAGAGCGCTCAAATGAAGCTTAATAACTACTATCTCGGCTCTTAAATGTATCAGCCATTAAATACTGAAGCCATTCAGAACAGGTGAAGCGAAAGCCATTTATCACTAAGGAAAATAAAAATGTTCACACTATTTTTACACAAAATCATCAAATTTGCAACAACACAAATTTCACTTTGTTATCGTTAAATTTTTGGCAACTCTTCTGACTTTTTGAAGCTCCACCACTGAGGATTTTGAAGTTATCCCAACCATTCCGGGATGTTGGGGACGGGTGCAGCAACTTTGATCACAGGACACGTGCAAATGCCAAATGTTCCAAGAATTTGGTCCCCGTTACCGTACACAAATGTTGAAAAATGAAGGCGATTCGATGAGGCATTTTCGAGTCATAAGCGAAATAAAATCGTAAAGTTGGAAACAAAAATTCAGGCAGGTATCTAAAGGTACTCATTCGGCTACATTACAGATGTTGAACACATCAATGAGTTACAGTAAAGATGTTGAACACATCAATGAGTTACAGTAAAGATGTTGAACACATCAACAAATTATGTTTAAGATGTTAAGTACATCGTTAACGATGAACACATCAGTGAGTTACATTAAAAATGGTGAACACATCAGAGAGTTCTTTAGCGCTGGAGAAAAAGAGCACATGCATTTAAAATTACTACGAAATTCTCATCAGAAAAAAGTACAGCACCGACAGGTCACCATCTTGGTGGTGTGTCGGGAAGCCTCGGTGGTGTGTCGGGAAGCCTCGGTGGTGTGTCGGGAAGCCTCGGTGGTGTGTCGGGAAGCCTCGGTGGTGTGTCGGGAAGCCTCGGTGGTGTGTCGGGAAGCCTCGGTGGTGTGTTGGGAAGCCTCGGTGGTGTGTCAGGAAGCCTCGGTGGTGTGCCGGGAAGCCTTGACGATCCCGGAGTCTCCTCGTCTGTCAGAGATTTGAAAACGGAAAGCATTTTATGAATGAGAGTGCTGGAAGGGGCGAGGGTGTATGTTGGGCGTCAAATGGAGGACACAGAGAAGGGTTTAAACACGGCTGTCGAGAAAGGCACAAAGGTTATAATTAGGGAAAGGGTCGTTCAAAGGGGCATGAGGAGTTGTCAAATAGGAATGCATTTAAAATTAGGTAGAGGTTGATCTAAATCTAACATAAAAAAAATGACGTTACTGTGTTACATTCAATAACTTTTTGTATTATTATTATTATTATTATTATTATTATTATTATTATTATTATTATTATTATATTCAGTGGAAGCGCCAGAGAGTTGGTCAAACAATACCTGAGAAATGGGTGATTAACAGGTTTAATCCAAGGAAAGGAAAAGTAGCTACAAGACCTCGGATCAAGAGCCCTTCAGCATCAAGGTACTCCCTTCCCTCGCGAGAACTTTCGCAATATATCATGAATACTTTGTCTAAAAAGCGGTGAGTGAGCGCTCGTAACACCTGTTGTTTACTACGACTGTTTGTGTGGAGTTGTGAGCCAGTGTGCTACAAGATTTTTGTTAATGATTTCTTGAGTTATCTGTGTGAGAGATGTGAGTTACCTGGGTGGGAATGTGAGTTACCTGGGTGGGAATGTGAGTTACCTGGGTGGGAATGTGAGTTACCTGGGTGGGAATGTGAGTTACCTGGGTGGGAATGTGAGTTACCTGGGTGGGAATGTGTTACCCGGGTGGGAATGTGAGTTACCTGGGTGGGAATGTGAGTTACCTGGGTGGGAATGTGAGTTACCTGGGTGGGAATGTGAGTTACCTGGGTGGGAATGTGTTACCCGGGTGGGAATGTGAGTTACCTGGGTGGGAATGTAAGTTACCTGGGTGGGAATGTGAGTTACCTGGGTGGGAATGTGAGTTACTTGGGTGGGAATGTGAGTTACCTGGGTGGGGATACGAGTTACCTGGGTGGGAATGTGAGTTACCTGGGTGGGAATGTGAGTTACCTGGGTGAGAATGTGAGTTACCTGGGTGGGAATGTGAGTTACCTGGGTTACCTGGAGGTTATTCCGGGGATCAACGCCCCCGCGGCCCGGTCCATGAGCAGGCCTCCCGATGGATCAGGGCCTGATCAACTAGGCTGTTACTGCTGGCCGCACGCAGTCCAACGTACGAGCCACAGCCCGGCTGATCCGGCACTGACTTTAGGTATCTGTCCAGCTCTCTCTTGAAGGCAGCCAGGGGTTTATTGGCAATTCCCCTAATGCTTGATGGGAGGCTGTTGAACAGTTTTGGGCCCCGGACACTTATGGTGTTTTCTCTTAGTGTACCAATGGCGCCCCTACTTTTTATTGGCGGCATTTTGCATCGCCTGCCCAGTCTTTTACTTTCGTAGGGAGTGATTTCTGTGTGCAGATTTGGGACCATTCCTTCCAAGATTTTCCAAGTGTAGATTATGATATATCTCTCCCTCCTGCGTTCCAACGAGTACAAGTCAAGTGCTTCCAAGCGTTCCCAGTAGTTAAGGTGCTTGACAGAACTTATACGTGCAGTAAAGGATCTCTGTACACTCTCTAGATCTGCGATTTCACCTGCTTTGAATGGAGATGTTGATGTACAGCAGTATTCCAGCCTAGAGAGAACAAGTGATTTGAAAAGGATCATCATGGGCTTGGCATCTCTCGTTTTGAAAGTTCTCATTATCCATCCTATCATTTTCTTTGCACGTGCGATCGTGGCACTGTTGTAATCCTTGAAAGTGAGATCCTCAGACATTACTACTCCCAGGTCCCTTACATTATTTTTCCGCTCTATTGTATGGCCGGAGTCAGTAGTATACTCTGTTCTAGTTATTATCTCCTCCAGTTTTCCATAACGGAGTAGTTGGAATTTGTCCTCATTGAACATCATATTGTTTACCGTTGCCCACTGGAAAACTTTGTTTATATCTTCTTGGAGGTTAACCGCGTCCTCAGCAGATGACAGCCTCATGCAGATCCTAGTATCATCCGCAAAGGATGATACGGTGCTGTGGTGTATATCTCTGTTTATGTCTGATATGAGGATAAGGAATAAGATGGGGGCGAGTACTGTGCCTTGTGGAACAGAGCTCTTCACTATGGCACTATGGTGGGAATGTGAGTTACCTGGGTGGGAATGTGAGTTACCTGGGTGGGAATGTGAGTTACCTGGGTGGGAATGTGAGTTACCTGGGTGGGGATACGAGTTACCTGGGTGGGAATGTGAGTTACCTGGGTGGGAATGTGAGTTACCTGGGTGGGAATGTGAGTTACCTGGGTGGGAATGTGAGTTACCTGGGTGGGAATGTGAGTTACCTGGGTGGGGATACGAGTTACCTGGGTGGGAATGTGAGTTACCTGGGTGGGAATGTGAGTTACCTGGGTGGGAATGTGAGTTACCTGGGTGGGAATGTGAGTTACCTGGGTGGGAATGTGAGTTACCTGGGTGGGAATGTGAGTTACCTGGGTGGGAATGTGAGTTACCTGGGTGCGGATACGAGTTACCTGGGTGGGAATGTGAGTTACCTGGGTGGGAATGTGAGTTACCTGGGTGGGAATGTGAGTTACCTGAGTGGGAATGTGAGTTACCTGGGTGGGAATGTGAGTTACCTGGGTGGGAATGTGAGTTACCTGGGTGGGAATGTGAGTTACCTGGGTGGGAATGTGAGTTACCTGGGTGCGGATACGATTTACCTGGGTGGGAATGTGAGTTACCTGGGTGGGAATGTGAGTTACCTGAGTGGGAATGTGAGTTACCTGGGTGGGAATGTGAGTTACCTGGGTGGGAATGTGAGTTACCTGGGTGGGGATATGAGTTACCTGGGTGGAGATATGAGTTACCTGGGTGGGAATGTGAGTTACCTGAGTGGGAATGTGAGTTACCTGAGTGGGAATGTGAGTTACCTGAGTGGGAATGTGAGTTACCTGGGTGGGGATATGAGTTACCTGGGTGGGGATATGAGTTACCTGGGTGGGAATGTGAGTTACCTGGGTGGGGATATGAATTACCTGGGTGGGGATATGAATTACCTGGGTGGGAATGTGAGTTACCTGGGTGGGAATGTGAGTTACCTGGGTGGGAATGTGAGTTACCTGGGTGGGAATGTGAGTTACCTGGGTGAGAATGTGAGTTACCTGGGTGGGGATGCGAGTTACCTGGGTGTGAATGTGAGTTACCTGGGTGGGAATGTGAGTTACTTGGGTGGGGATGTGAGTTACCTGGGTGGGGATGCGAGTTACCTGGGTGGGGATGCGAGTTACCTGTGTGGGAATGTGAGCTACCTGAGTTGGAATGTAATTTACCTGGGTGGCGATGTAAGTTACGTAGGTGAGGACGTAATTTACCTGGAGAGAGAAGTACCAGTTCGAAGCCTCATTTGAAACGCTCGTAGGTTATTTTTTTTTAGCTTCATTTAATTTCCTTCAAAATTTTAATATTTTTAGTCAATCGTTTTCAAAGTTTTATTATATTATTGGCCAATATTATAAAGTTACATGCTTGTCGGCACTGACTATCCTGCTCTAATATAGAATATCTTCCATCAGCAGTAGTACGTCAGTATGAAACAACTAGTAGGTAGGTATTAAGTTTGTCAGGAAACGGGACAAGTGTTTCCTGACGCTGGGTCATATGATGAAACACAGCTGGAGCTTTTGGTCATCTGACCAAAACCTTCAGTTGGCTTTCCGGTCCACCCCTTTTAAAAATTATTGTTGTGATTATAACCATTGTTTAGTACAACTAGAGACTACTAGTCCCCATTCATTACATTATGAGGAAGCCAAAGCTGTGGCTTACTCTGGGGTGCATCAGCGTCCAATACCAGTTCAGGGAATTCAAGAAGCTTGGTCTGTCATACCATCCGTAATGTCAATACCAGGCATCATTGCATCTGCAAGACCCTTGAAGCACCTAACTTTACCGTCACTTAATTCTGTACATAATGCTGTTCTTGGAATTTAAGATGTTATCATCGTTAAATTCTTAGTGTCACTTTTATTTTTAGCGTCACTTTTATTCTTAGAACCATTTTCTACGTATTTATGAGAATATAAAGGTAGTTTCTTTTGTCTACAACATACATATCCTCTGATTATTTTGATGACTTGCGCTTTTTTTTCAATTTCGTATCAAAAAGGTGAATGGACATGTCTCGGAATATTTATTGCGAGGAAGTCGACATTGCTCTTACATCTGAAGACCCTTACAAACACACGTGGTGAAACTGCGGTAATCAAATATTCTTTCTAACCTATACTTCTTGGAAAGATGAATATCGTCACTCTCCGGACTGCCACACACCAGTTCAGCGGTCACCACAACCAACTGGGTACGACTCTTCACGAGTGCTACTGACAGGATGTGAGCGTAGTCTCCAGCTTGGACCATGCGAGGTAGAGCAAAGCCGCTGCTGAACCTAGTCATCAAGCAGCAAATGATGTCATAATAATGCTAAACCTATGCTCACACCAGGAGAAATTTGAGCGCTGACTTTAAGGTTGAGTGGGTTTGCCAACACTTCCCGCTGCCAAACATGTGTTATTTTTCAATTGCTTCTTTTTAATTAAATATATGCTTCTATAGGCTAATTTAACCTACTATAATTTAAACTAACAGCCCATTCAAACCTTCCCTAACAGCCTAACCTGGGCCTACAACTGGCCACGTCAGCAGTGACCTCTGGCTTACAAGTGCCGGGTTCAGTGGTCTGGGTGTTAATAAGACAGGTTACGGCAGCAGTGACCTCTGGCTTACAAGTGTCTGGTTCAGTGGTCTGGGTGTTAAGACAGGTCATGGCAGCAGTGACCTCTGGCTTACAAGTGCCGGGTTCAGTGGGGCTGATTAGAGGTGACTATACATGATTCTTTATATTTAAAATTCAGTACGCCTGCGGTTGCTCTAATACCCAGCACCAATACACCAGTGCGTATCGGTATTGATACGCCAGTACGCACTGATACGTTCCGATACGCCAGTACGTCTTCGGTTGCTGTAATACCCACCACCAATACGTCTGCGGTTACACTAAAACCCTGCATAGATATGCCAGCGGTTACTCTAATACCCAGCACCAGTACACTAGACGTTGCTTAACCATGGCAACTCTGCTGTCGATTTTTTATTCCAATACTTTTCCAAATAAAAGGTAGTGTGCCACAAGACTTTCAAAATTATTAAAGAATTTAAGACCGAAGAGTTGTTTTTTAATCCAATCGAGCGGTAATACGTGAAATAGATCAACAGAATGATATATATACTGTATATTATTTATTAAGGGAATGTAAACTTCCATTCAGATCCACGCCATACATGGTTTGCTAGCCCAGCCTAGCGTGTAGAGAAATTTATCTCCAAAGGGGCCTAGCCTCCCTCTCTCTACGTTCCCACACTGGCGGTGCAGGTGGGGACTAAGTGGGTCATGATCCCTCCCTCTTTCCATAAGCAGAGATGAAGAGAGTTCGAATATCAAGCAAAGAAGCTTCATTAAGCCATTCCAGAACATCTATATATCTTTCAATGTGTTCCTTACCATTCAGATTTAGATTGCCACTATATCGGTTCTAGATCAAAAGTATATAAAATGGACATATGAGCCTTGCACGTGTACAGTCGACTCACGTCTCCTGTATGAGAACCTGAAGTATAATGTATTCACTTATTTATCTGAGGAAGCATCTATTTCTAAGTTCAGTTAAAAATATGTAGTAATATGTCTCTACCCTGATAACAGTTAGTGGGATTATTCTCAATAGCCAGCACCTTGGAGTCAAAGAATTCTCATTCTTTGATCCAACTAAGTCGTCAGAGCTGGCACCTATGCCCATAGACATTATGTTAGTAGAAAATCGACTATATATAGACGTGCCAGAGCTCCAAGAGTCATATTACAACTGCGACAAATGAATTTGACCAATGATGAAGTAGCGAGTGTAGCCAGTGAGGCCATGTCGCAACTCCAGGAAGAACTGTGGAAGAGATACAGCAAATACGTAACACTCTTATGCACACGAGCGCCAGAAATTCTTCCTGCTGTGAATAATCATGGGCATATTAGCTAGTAAGCGAGTAAACCAATGATCACACAATATAGAATTCGTGGTCAAACCGTGTATGCTCAGTGTCACTTATTCATGCTCGAGCAAATGTTAAGGGGAACTGAATTATTATTATAATCAAGGGGGAAGCGCTGAACTGAAGCAAACAAAGCATTGAAGTGCTAACCGGTAGTGTGTCTGCTAAGCAAAATATCGCCAATAACTCTCCGCATTGTGGATATTATCTACGGATAGAGTTCACAAGTTGAACTTGTGGACGAGTACTGGTTAAGTCAGGTGATGTTCAACATAACCAAATGACGAAAGAAGAGAAGACGTCTAAAGTCATATCTTCAATCAAGCCATCGATACTAGCTTCAACGACATGGTAACATTAAAGGCTGGTATAAACCTTGGTAATAAATACCGACAAGTTGGTTTAGAAAGACTCATTGTAGCTTCCGCTACAATGAGCCAGGTAAGTTCTATTTTTCCCAACATCAGCCAAATGAAATTGCAGTGGATAAGGTTAGGTGTTAGGGAAGTAGGGCTAACAATCGATGCCGTCATGGGCAGGCCATGGACCAAACACAGGTAAGAGACGTAGTCTCACCTAGTTATAACCTTGACATAATGTAATATGTTAGGAGGGAGTGTTAATTGTAGTAAACCGCTCTGCTACGGAATAGCCGACATCAAAGGAGACCCCAGAACCGCGGTTGCTGAGGTTCTGATCTGTCAACGAAAAGATGTGTACCCCAAGACCACCAATGGTCTCCTCATATTGTATTCATCCTCAAACTAAGCAGAAAACCCCATATAGCGTAACCTAACGTAAACAAAATATTGTAGGTTCAGAGAGAGCATTAAGATATTAAGGTTGCGAAATGTGTGAGTAAATTAACGGAGGAAACGAGGGTAGGTTGATAAGTAACTTGTGTTGTGAGTCTTGTGGGAGAGACTTGCCGTGCGCACCCAGTGAATAGCAGCAGTGGGAGTGGAAGGATGCTTGTGTTGTTACTGATGATGTCTTGGCTGTGGGCCAGCACCTCCAGCAGCTCTTACTCCCACTACACAAGCCCAGTCGCCAGGGAGAGGGGAGCCAGCTTCATGGGCTAGCCAGACAGAGAAGCCAGCTTCCTAGCCTAGCCGAACAGAGGAGCCAGCTTCCTAGCCTAGCCGAACAGAGGAGCCAGCTTCATAGGCTAGCCAAAGACAGAAGCCAGCTTCCTGGCTTAACCAGACAAAAACCAGCTTCTTGACCTAGCAAGACAGAGAAGACAGCTCCCTGACCTAGCCAGGCAGAGGAGCCAGCTTTATGGTGCAGCTAGGTTTGATTCAAGGAAGTGGAGGCTAGCCCAAATTCCAGGGATCAATAGCTCTTCCATAAACTGTATCTATTGCCTCCGAAGCCTTCAAATAGGCGGCTTGATGCTGAAGGGCTCTTGATACATGGAACTGGAGCTGCCCTCCCCTTCCTTTGATCAAACCAAGCGTGGAGAACTGGTTAGATAAGGACATTTTCCTGCATGAAACAACATATAGCAATCGAACTCATCTGTAACAACACAATGTCCAGCAGCCTCCCCCTGACCATCCCATCAGGGTGCCATTCCAGTTACCACCGGGGCTGCAGATTAATAAGTGTATTAAATACCAATTTGCCCCAAAGAAGCGTATATTTCAGCATTTCATTCCTTATCTGAAGTGCTTAGTGGTATTCACTTGATTTGGGCTTAAAGCCCACCCATCATGGTCTTGTAGAGGACAGCCTTAATCACCACGTGTCTGGCCATGGACTGCAGTTCAGTATGGCGTTACAAGTGAAATTAAAACTTACCTTGCTCGTGTGACGTGAGTTTGTGGTGTTGACAGCGCCATTTAAGACCGATATCGGCGACTTGAATGAAGGCTTGCGTGTCTCGGGGTTATGTTGCACTGTTTGCCACTACATCTGGAATATTCGTTGCAATCACTCGAAATACCGGTTGCACTTCACCATTCAGTTCTATTGCTTGTTCATAATTTCGTGGTATTATCCACAACAGAGACGCAATAACCCTACGTGATTAGTTCTACCGCGAATTTCCTGGCTCATATAGTTTTCAGAGATTGTCAGAATGAACAAGAATCAAGAACGCACTGCTGACCCTTTGTCTTTTAACGATAAGGAGGCAACGTCATCGTGACACACACGTCCTCCTCCGTTCCTTGAAGCAATCTGAGGCCGCCTGCCCTCTGCCCTCTTGCTTATTGTCCCCACAAAGGATATGCTGAACTCAGGTGTATATCTCTTCCTTGCTACACATCGCAACAGTATTCAGTACAAGAAGGTAGGTTTCTTGTTATCTAGTTACAGACTAAAATTCTTAATAATCCCAACTTGCAGAGGAAGTGGGTGTAGGTTTCCCTTAATTTTCCTGCTATGGAGAGAGAGTAATTACAATGAGTAAACTCTCACTGTGTAGTTGCAAGAAGTCTAGCAAGGAGAGAAACGATTGACTCGTGATGCTATGGTACGAACATGTGGGTTTGATTAATCTGTTTGTAAGAAAGAAAGAGTCCACTAGCCCCTTCCGGTAGGGCTAAGTCCCTCAGAGAGCTGAGGGGGCTGAGAGATACCCATTTTACTGGAGAATTTTCTCCACACCTAGTTCACATTAACCAGGCGCTGTATCACTCTCCACGGATTTAGCGCAGCGATTTGTGGCAAGAAATGTCCTTGTGGCCAGTAGGGATTTGTGGCCAGCAGGCAGGTGGGGCCAGCAGGGAGGTATGGCCAGCAGGGTGGTGTGGCCAGCAGGGTGGTGTGACCAGCATGGAGGTGTGGCCAGCAGGAAGGTGTGACCAGCAGCGAGGCGTGGCCAGCAGGAAGGTGTGGCCAGCAGGGAGGTGTGGCCAGCAGGGAGGTGTGGCCAGCAGGGAGGCGTGGCCAGCAGGGTGGTGTGGAAAGCAGGGAGTTATGGCCAGCAGGGAGGTGTGGAAAGCAGGGAGTTATGGCCAGCAGGGAGGTGTGGCCAGCAGGGAGGTGTGACCAGCAGAGTGGTGTGACCAGCAGGGAGATGTAGCCACCAAGGCTCTCCCTAACTTCAACACAAGTTATCAGTCGAGGTCTTAAGTTCAGTCAACCTCATCAACTTGAGGGCAGACACCCATCATGGCATACCAGTCTCCTTCCTCGTATCAAACCTCATTACCTCTTATTCTCCAGATGCGGTACCACCCCTTCGTGTTTAGCGTTTCCCTTTATGATTGTTTATCCAGACAACAAGTTGCAGGTGTTGACCTACAGATGACTTGCAGGTGTTGACCTACAGATGACTTGCAGGTGTTGACCTACAGATAGATTGCAGGTGTTGACTTACAGATGACTTGCAGGTGTTGACCTACAGATGAGTTGTAGGTGCTGACCTACAGATGACCTGCAGGTGTTGACCTAGACGAATTGCAGTTGACCTACAAATGACTTGCAGGTGTTGACCTACGGATGATTTGCAGATGTTGACCTACAGATGACTTGCACTTGTTGACCTACAAATGGAGTATAGGTGTTGACCTACATATGGCTGTTGAATTACAGATGACGTGCAGATGTTGCCTTACAAGTGGTGTCTGGAATATGTTACCCTGCAGAAACGTTGCAGGTGTTACCCTCATGTACCTTTCATGCATCTATTGTCATAACACAACCATCACCCTCCCCCACAACCCCAAACTTACCTCTGTAACACAACCTCACCCAAATAACCACAGCCTCACCCCCAGAACCACATCACCCCTACAACTATAACCTTCCCCACAACCACTCCCTCACAACCACAAGCTCACCTCCACAACCACAATCGCACCCCCTCAACCACAACCTCACCCCCTCAACCACAACCTCACCCCCTCAACCACAACCTCACCCCCTCAACCACATCATCCCCACAATCACAACCTCACCCCCTCAACCACAACTTCACCCCCTCAACTACAACCTCACCCACAACCACAACCTCACCCCCACAACTAAGAGTCTGGTCCTTCCCTCCCACACGTCCTGACGTACACTGTTGACTTTATCAAAGCATCAATAGACCAAAAATATTGCCATAACTCGAGACTGGAAGCATTACCAGCGTCTTGGCGAGACACACGCCATTAATAACTTAGGGTGAACTTATTCTTCTCACTTTGAGAAGCTGAAGGTGACTTGGTATGACATCTTGACGGTGTGATGGAACACCTTGAAGATCCTGGAGAATCTTCGTGTGCCGAAAATGTGAAGAGGGAAGGGATTTTATCGACTAGAGTGAGGGAGGGATGGAGGATGTATGTTGAGCATCGAGTGGAGGGATAGAGGGTGTATGTTGAGCGTCGAGTGATGGAGATGTTAGGGAAGGACACAGAGGAATGTTTGATATGAGAAGGTGGTTGTCGAAAGGTGCGGAGGCTATAATTCAGAAAATAATAGTTTTTAAGGATACGGAGGAATTTTAAAGTAAGAGAGAGTTCGATCTAAGGGGCTCTCAAGCAGTCTAAAATTGGGAAGGAGTTGATCTGAAAATCACAGAAAGGATTAAATAAGGAAGAGATCGTCGCAAGGGAAATTGAAAACAGTTTACATAGGGAAAGAATCATAGACAGGAGCTCAGTTATGATACGGTAAGAGAGTCGTCTTGAACACACAAGAAAACGGGTTTAAATAGGGAAGTTAGTAGTCGTGAATGGCAAAGAGAACGAGAAAAGAGAAGAACGAAACTAAGAACGTAACTTCAGTCTAGCTTGTCATCTGTTGCTCTGATAAAAAAAAATAACTTTCATATATAAGGAATTTGGATACAACAATAATGTAACTAAAAAAAGAAAAAGAACGAAAAATTCTTTAGAAATAAAAAATTATATCGTCTTACGGATCTTATTTTTTTCCAGCATTTTCTCGCTGACCTTCTACCTTGAAAAATAATATAAGCAGCTTAAACCGAAGTGCAAACACGTGTGTAGGCGACCTTGAAGTTCCCTCAAGGGGGTGAGGAGCTATTGATCCAAGGAATTAGAGCTATTCTCCCATTTGGATTGAGTTTGTCTCCCATTCCTCTAGCTTTTGTATGACTCCTAGGGGTTTAACGCTTTTCAATGACTGTGAAAAATAACTAACAATAAAATAATAATAATTTGTCTGAGGTTTACACAGCAGCTTCACTGGTAATAGTGGAATGATGACACTCCAACACCTGAAGTAATAACTGCTTAGTGGAAGCTTGAACAAGAGGAAGATGAAATACAAAGGGAATTGTGTTAGTAGTTAGAGAAGTTAAGATCTTAGGATTCTTGGGCATCACTAACCTATGCAGATTTTCATGGAATGCCGGACTGTAAAGGTAATTGTAACAGGATTGAATATCACTTGGTAATGATGTAGCAGTGCTTCTTTTAGTAGAATCTAAAACCTTGCAATTTGCGGACAGGTAGTCCATAATCAAAGTCTCTCTGGACCGCAAAAGAGGATCAGAGTCGTAAAGCTCATTTATTACCAGTATGGCATCAGATGCCTTATAATATGATTGAATTTCTTGGATTTTTTTTTGTTTTTTTTGGGGGGGAAACATTCTCATTTAATAATTTCCCCGTCAGCAATAGTCGTGTGGAGGATTTACATATATACACAACCTCTATTATTACTTGAGGGAGATCAGCTGACTCAGTGATTATCAGTCCCTGGGAGGGGCTCCCTGCCTTCACTGTTTCCTGACTCTAGATCTGCGATACCAGCTGACATTTCCTCAATTTTTGCTACCGTGTTAAAAAGATTTCCAGCTGCCGAACTTCTTGCGGTCTCGATAATGTTTCCTGTTACCCCCATCCGTTTTTTTATAACCTTCGGAACGTGAAAATTTATTTTAACATGAAATTTTTATGGCACTTAACCAAGTGAGTCACGTGCTGATGTAGCCACTTTTCTGCATTGAAGTTGACACTTCATATTCATACATTTATGTGGATAACTTAAGTGTAATAAACACTCGTCAAAGCTCAATAATAACCCACATGGAGAAAGATACTCTGAAGATTAATTGGTCAGTATATTTCGATCCACTTCTGAGGTCCTCTTCAGCTGAAGAGGACCCCGGATGGGGATTGCAATATACAGACCAATTAACCTTCTGAGTTTTTGTCTCTGTGTGGGTTATTGAACATTAATTATTGTGTTTGCTAACAGATCTATGGATATTTTGTTTTTAATTTTATTCACTACGGTTGTTATAAAGGTAGTATTATGTAGACGGTAATTTGTATGAACAATCCACTTTGTCCGTGCTTACGTCCGTTGTGGGATAGCAGTGAAGTTAAAAGTAAGGCAGGATAATATACACTCATGTAGCTTAGACGTGGTTTATTGGACAGATGGATTACTTCAGGCAGACGCGGGTTAGGGAGAGCCAAGGGCCAGGGGTGAAGTGTTTCAAGCCGGGCTGAGGCAAGAGTGAGGTCGAGTCAGTCTCGTGGGCTCACCCTCAGTACAGGCCGCCTAGCCAGGACTGCAGGAAACGGACTTAGGCGGGTAGGAACACCGTTACACAGTCTCTGTCGTGTGTCTTCCTTCTACTGGAGAGTTATGTAGAACTTCTACCCTGAAAGGTTAGTTTATGCTTTTCAGACCTATCAGCGGTTCTAGGGTTACAATACACAAATAACCTGCACATAGGAGACAAGCTTATGACGACGTTTCGGTCCGACTCGGACTATTCACAAGTCACACTTAACACACGAAGGTGAGGGAGCCAGTATATATAGGAGAGGGAGACAGGGACGGGACAAAGAGAGGAAGAAAGAAGGAAGTGGAGAAGTAGTGGCAGAGATAATGCTGGTAGTAGAAGTAGTAGTAGTAGTAAGTAGAGGGAGTAGTGGTAGTGATGCTGCATTTTCCTTGTACACAAGCATCTTAAAGCATTTACTCCCATAAAAAGATATTAAAATGAAGTTTCAATGCATGTTTACTGAGAAATATACACCACAGTGGTTGTATTTCACTGTTTTTAACAATTGTACCTTGGTACCTAGGCTCAGTATGTTTTACCTGCTCATTCCATTAAAACTGTCCAAGATACAGAAACTAATAAAAACTGTAGTAGTTCCAACATCTCCTACTGCACTGATAACTAATGATGCATGTGCAACACTTGGATTTATTTATTACCGAAACTTTACGCCGGCGTATCA
>NC_091325.1:14014723-14062236 GCF_038502225.1 Cherax quadricarinatus | reverse complement strand
GAGAGTTAGTGTGTGTTAAGGGGAGTTGTAGGTGTTAGAAATGAGTCTTGCATTTCCGCTGAAAGACTGGTCAATCTATTAAGATGTGGTGGACTGGCAGTGCTACCTGACAGTCCTCGCAGAATGGTGTTGTTGCTCTACGTGGTTTCTACGAGTCGCGTGTACCAGCTACGTGAGTGTGCTATTCCCCAAGCCCCAGAATGGTGGTATGATGATGGCCCGAATCCTAAACGTGGTTTGATAGAAAACAATTTGTTGTGGTCCAACTCGGACAAGCGTTGTTGCCAACAGTTGAAGAATTGTTGGAAGATCACTAAATAATAGTCCGAGATAGGAAATCTCCCGTTGTGAAAAACTGTGAGGTCGTGAGTACCTGACTAAGCACCTGAGTCTGCTTGTTCATTGCCCTGATTATCAACGTTTTCACGAACCTAGACAAAAAGAAAAAAAGACTTCTTTGTATTTACTAGAAATGCGACAAAACTAATGATGTATACGAAGGAAGACAGGATAAGTGGAGTCGAATTACTGGACAACCTGTTACTCACTTTCGGAGTCCAGAACACTACGACTGATGAAGCGGACATGGACACAATGTGTACAAGTGAGACCTGCATGTAATTATACAATCAGAATTCTGGCCGACTCTGGTAAATGAAATTTGATTATTTTCTTCAGAAATATTAGTAAAATCAAATTAGGCGCTAAACCCGCCAGGGTCATAAAGCTCTGTAGGAAGTGGTGGAGGCTCGAGTCTCTGTCTACTAAAAGCCGAAGAAAAGCGACCTAAACGAGCAAAACTTGCCCGTTTTCTCCGGAAAGAACAAAGTATATCCGACACTACCAAGAGATTTAGAACCATCAGCGTACATTGCTACAGCATGATAATGAGTGTTCTGGTTATAATAGGCAGGTGAGCGTAAAAATTCTAGAAGTCCAACCTTATCTTCACCCTACAACTTCTCCCATACTGTCATGCCAGCAGTGTTCCTGCCAGTAGTCGAGAGCGCTAACACAGCCTTCTGCTATACTAAGCCGATATCATATATCTATATATTAAAAACAGGCAGGAAGGCTGGAGTGTATCCTCAGCAGATAACCTCGATATTAACCTTAAAATCTTTTGTTATTATTCTTCATGTATTCCCCTTTCCTCCACTCATCCCCCTCAGGGAAGGTTCCTTGATGTTGGTGAGGGGCTCTTGATTTAGGGAATTGGATCTGTGCTCCAGTTCCGCGAATTAAGCCTGAATGCCTTCCACATCCCCTCCCAGGCGCTGTATAATCCTACGGGTTTAGTGCTTCCCCTTTGATTATAATAATAATAATAATAATAATCCTCCACTCATCTTCCCCACTTCCCCTCCCTACCATTATTTTTCTCTCTCGTCTGGTCGGAAAAAAAAACAAGAAAATAACATTTATTGCACAATAAATAGTTACAACAATAGAGAAACACACTGACAAAAATATAACATCCTGTTAAAAGCATAAAAGCTTGTAAAAAAAAAAAAAGCCACGACAACTTGTTCACGCCACATGAGAATGTTAAAAATAGGATAGGAAACTACGACCACAACACCCTGCTGCAGATATTTACAAAAACGTTTACTAAGGAGTTGCGTCTGTCAGTCTGTCGCTCTCTAAAATTAAGAAACTAACCCCACACGCACACAAAACTCACATACGTTACACAGAACAGGCTAAGTGTCTATCGACTAGGGAGAGTGACCCAGTAGTGGCCAGTGAAGAGGCGGGTCGAGGAGCTGTGACTCGACCCCTGCAACCACAACTAGGTGAGTAACTAGGTGAGTACAAACACACACACACACAGGTATTAATAGAAAGTGAGATTGATAGTTTACATAAATATAACAGAAAAATCCAATGCTTATATAAATGTACTATAAAATATATATATATATGTGCATATATAAATCAGTATGAATATATATTAAAAATAATAAGCAAATTATATTATATATATATATATATATATATATATATATATATATATATATATATATATATATATATATATATATATATATATATATATATATATTGTGTGTGTGTACTGAATAGGTAAAATTGGTCAATTAGCATGAACTCATTTAAAATTAAGTCCTCTCTAATTTAAAAATTAATAATTTTGTATCAAAGGAATCTTAGAAAACTTACCTAACCTCATTATAACAAGCGCAATTTAATTTAACCTAATCCAGTTAAATATATTTTAGAAAAGTTTACAGTAATTTAATAACAAACACAATGAAATACATTTTTTTTCGTTAGGTTCAGAATGATTTTTGCGATATTATTGTAAACACAAATTTTCACTTGCCGTATTCAGCAAGAAGATCGTTGCTATTTAATCCAAAATCACAAGTTTTACCTATTCGGCACGAATGATGATGTATGCTATTTACTCACCCTTATTACGAGAGATGCTGTGACACCAAGACCAATACTGAGGAGAGATATCTCACCTGTAACAAGAAAGAGAGAGCGAGAGAAGTTAGATCGTTATCTGGACTTCAACTCGTAATGAAAGAGGTATTATGCGACTCTTGAAGAACACTGTTAAGAAAGCTTATCTCGTTCCAAGAAATCGTCTGTAGCAAAAGCAGTAGCAACATCAGTAGCAATAACAGCAGTAGTAGTAGAAGAGAACTGATGTAAGTAATTTAAGGAAAGACTATTTTCGAGTGTGGTCGCTCCTGAGAGAAACGTTGCTCTACGTCTCGCTTGTCTACACCCATTGGTCGCCTTGTTGGCCCAGTCTCCAACCTGCGCAGGAGCGAACAAAATACAAAATAATCTTAAATCTCTGAAGGAGAGTTCGAGGCAACTTCACCAACTTGCACAACATGAGTGAATTTCCAATATTTTCGAGAAGACAAACATTTTCAAGCTAGAAAATAATCAAAATCTGTGGCTGAAACAATTCATAGAAAAAAAAGGCCCTAGGAGAGGAGCTATATGACGACATTTCGGTTCATTCTGGACCATTATTAAAAAATCAAAATTCTTCTCCTAAATGATGTTTTCTTTCGTGACTTTTAAGGCCACCCACAACTAATAGAGTTCAAAATCTCTCAAGAAAAAAGCAACCATATATGGAAAAATAAAGTCACAATACCGTGACTGGAACAATACACAAATAACCCGCACATAGGAGACAAACTTATGACGACGTTTCGGTCCCACTTGAACCATTAAGAATTAACTATGTGAATGTGTGAAGGACCATTAACAAGTGTGACTTGTTAATGGTCCAAGTCAGACCGAAATGTCGTCATATGATTCAATCTCCTAAGGGCAAATTATTTGTATATACTTTGATGAGTTCCGAGCTTTTCTACTTCCGGAGCACGGCTATGGGCTAGGCTCGTCTGGTGCTTGCCTGGTCAACCAGCCAGTTACTGTTGGTGGCCGGCAGCCCCACATCCATCCCATTCTGGTTAATCTGACACCTAATGAAGATAAATGTCCAGTTCCCTCATGAAGACTTCTACACTTGTCACAGCAGTGTTTCTGATATCCTCTGGTAAAAAGTTATCAGAATTCACGATATATTAACAAAATATTATTTATTTCCACCATTTTCATATTTTCTACCTCTTTTCATAGCTCAAATAAAGACAAAAAGAAAAAACTCAGTATCTATCCTCCAAACGTGAAGAAAGGCATTCCCTGGTCAGCAGTCCGTCCATTGGTCTGTGTCCAGTGCTCCGTGACGGTAGATTTTATTCTGATTACTAACCCGGAGGGTTAGTGACTCAGCATAGCGCAAGAAAGCCACTCAGGGTGGCTTACTGGAAACAAAACACGCAGAGAAAATATGCAGGAAAATGTACAGAAAGAGAACCTTCACATATGCACATAGTTATCTCTAGTGGGTCTTTCCATCCTCCTCCTAAGAATGCCACCCATATAAGTTAGCTAAGAACCAGGTACCTACTAACTGCTCAGTTAAAAAGACTCAATCGGTGTAAGACAAAAGTCTCCATCCACCCTTGGATCGAACCAAGGGTCCGTCGGTTGCAAGTCCAAGGCATCTACCATCCGAGCCAGGAAAATATTTCAACCTCCACCCCCCCCCCCCCACAAACCCTCAACCAATGAGTAAAAAAGTAAACCAATCATCCGAGGGAATACCTTGCGCTTATTGGCGAACGAAGGAGACTTTGACGGATCAAAGCGACGGTGGGATGAGAAGGAAGATATCGGAGCCTCCTGGGCATGAGGAATCTTAGGAGGAAGAATGGGGGGAGGGGAAATAGGAATGGAAAATAGGGAGGAGGGGAAATAGGAATATCTTCAGGGAAGGGACAAATGGGGAGGAATATCCTCGGGGAGGGACAGATCGGGAGGAATATCCTCGGGGAGGGACAGATGGGAAGGAATATCCTCGGGGAGGGACAGATGGGGAGGAATATCCTCGGGGAGGGACAGATGGGGAGGAATATCCTCGGGGAGGGACAGATGGGGAGGAATATCCTCGGGGAGGAACAAATGGTGAGGAATATCCTCATGGATGGACAAATGGGCATGAATATTCTCAAGTAAATATAGGAGGAATATCTTCAGGTGAGGAAAAATTGGGAGGAATATCCTCAGGTGAAAGAAACTAGGGAGGAATATTCTTGGGGAGAGAGAAATGGGCCGTAATATCTTCAGTGGAGGGGTAAATGAGGAGGAATATCAAGTAAGGAAGAGTCGGAAGAAATATCCTCAGGTGAGGGGAAATGGAGAAGAATACTCTCGGGTGACTGAAGGGAAGTAGAAAGAAATATCCCCGGATAAATGAGGGGAGATCAGGAATATCCTCGTGAATGTGTGGGAAATGGAGGGGAATATTCTCAGGTGAGTAAGGGGAAACGAGAGAAAGTGATGGGTGAAGGTAGAGTGAGGACAGTCTGGACTGAAGAAGAGAGAGAGAGAGAGAGAGAGAGAGAGAGAGAGAGAGAGAGAGAGAGAGAGAGAGAGAGAGAGAGAGCAAGCAGAGGGGTTCGTGACGGAGGTACGAGGGAAGTGTTGTCATGGCGACGGACGGTGGCACAGCAGCCACTGAAAACGGGTCACATGAATAAAAAGTAAAGATAATGAGAGAGAGAGAGAGAGAGAGAGAGAGAGAGACAGCGCATTCGGATGCAAGATGTAAGGAAGCAGAATGAGAAGAAGAATGAATAAGAACACAGAGGGAGAGTAGACGGATCTGTTAGAACACACACAATATACTCAACAAAGCCCCGATACAACATTCGTAGGGAGGTACAAAACCCGTAATGATAATACAGCACCTGCGTAATTTGAGGTATCTGGTTTGCTCAGGAGCGGGAAAATAGTAGTTCCAGATCCATGGACAAGGAGCCTTTCGCCAGTATTAAGGCAACACATTTGAAGGAGATGTGATGTTACCTCATTTACCAAGAAATCACCTGGCAAAGGTCTTCCTACACAGTGTCATCAATATTAACAGAACGTGTTCAGTGTGTTCATCATTAACAGAACGTGTTCAGTGTGTTCACCATTATTAACAGGAAGTATTCATTGTGTTCATTATCATTAACGATTCACGAATGCAAATGAAATATTCAGTCAACAAGTTGTATATCGAAGTGTATACCTGCTAAGCCTTGGGACGCTACTGTGTGCTGACCCACTGTAAGTGTACACCTGCTGAGCCCCAGGACGCTACTGTGTACTGACCCACTGTAAGTGTACCATTGCTGAGCCCCGGGACGCTACTGTAAGTGTACCATTGCTGAGCCCCAGGACGCTACTGTGTGCTACCCACTGTAAGTGTACCATTGCTGAGAACCGGGACGCTACTGTGTGCTACCCACTGTAAGTGTACCACTGCTGAGCCCCGGGACGCTACTGTGTGCTACCCACTGTAAGTGTACCACTGCTGATCTCCGGGACGCTACTGTGTGCTACCCACTGTAAGTATACCATTGCTGAGCCCCGGGACGCTACTGTGTGCTACCCACTGTAAGTGTACCATTGCTGAGCCCCGGGACGCTACTGTGTGCTACCCACTGTAAGTATACGATTGCTGAGCCCCGGGACGCTACTGTGTGCTACCCACTGTAAGTGTACCACTGCTGATCCCCGGGACGCTACTGTGTGCTACCCACTGTAAGTATACCATTGCTGAGCCCCGGGACGCTACTGTGTGCTACCCACTGTAAGTGTACCATTGCTGAGCCCCGGGACGCTACTGTGTGCTACCCACTGTAAGTATACGATTGCTGAACCCCGGGACGCTACTGTGTGCTACCCACTGTAAGTGTACCACTGCTGAGTCCCGGGACTCTACTGTGTGCTACCCACTGTAAGTATACCATTGCTGAGCCCCGGGACGCTACTGTGTGCTACCCACTGTAAGTGTACCATTGCTGAGCCCCGGGACGCTACTGTGTGCTACCCACTGTAAGTATACCATTGCTGAGCCCCGGGACGCTACTGTGTGCTACCCACTGTAAGTATACCATTGCTGAGCCCCGGGACGCTACTGTGTGCTGAACCACTGTAAGTATAGCATTGCTGAGCCCCGGGACGCTACTGTGTGCTGAACCACTGTAAGTGTACCATTGCTGAGTCCCGGGACGCTACTGTGTGCTGAACCACTGTAAGTGTACCATTGCTGAGTCCCGGGACGCTACTGTGTGCTGAACCACTGTAAGTGTACCATTGCTGAGTCCCGGGACGCTACTGTGTGCTGAACCACTGTAAGTGTACCATTGCTGAGTCCCGGGACGCTACTGTGTGCTGAACCACTGTAAGTGTACCATTGCTGAGTCCCGGGACGCTACTGTGTGCTGAACCACTGTAAGTGTACCATTGCTGAGTCCCGGGACGCTACTGTGTGCTGAACCACTGTAAGTGTACCATTGCTGAGTCCCGGGACGCTACTGTGTGCTGAACCACTGTAAGTGTACCATTGCTGAGTCCCGGGACGCTACTGTGTGCTGAACCACTGTAAGTGTACCATTGCTGAGTCCCGGGACGCTACTGTGTGCTGAACCACTCTAAGTGTACCATTGCTGAGTCCCGGGACGCTACTGTGTGCTGAACCACTGTAAGTGTACCATTGCTGAGTCCCGGGACGCTACTGTGTGCTGAACCACTGTAAGTGTACCATTGCTGAGTCCCGGGACGCTACTGTGTGCTGAACCACTGTAAGTGTACCATTGCTGAGTCCCGGGACGCTACTGTGTGCTGAACCACTGTAAGTGTACCATTGCTGAGTCCCGGGACGCTACTGTGTGCTGAACCACTGTAAGTGTACCATTGCTGAGTCCCGGGACGCTACTGTGTGCTGAACCACTGTAAGTGTACCATTGCTGAGTCCCGGGACGCTACTGTGTGCTGAACCACTGTAAGTGTACCATTGCTGAGTCCCGGGACGCTACTGTGTGCTGAACCACTGTAAGTGTACCATTGCTGAGTCCCGGGACGCTACTGTGTGCTGAACCACTGTAAGTGTACCATTGCTGAGTCCCGGGACGCTACTGTGTGCTGAACCACTGTAAGTGTACCATTGCTGAGTCCCGGAACGCTACTGTGTGCTGAACCACTGTAAGTGTACCATTGCTGAGTCCCGGACGCTACTGTGTGCTGAACCACTGTAAGTGTACCATTGCTGAGTCCCGGGACGCTACTGTGTGCTGAACCACTGTAAGTGTACCATTGCTGAGTCCCGGGACGCTACTGTGTGCTGAACCACTGTAAGTGTACCATTGCTGAGTCCCGGGACGCTACTGTGTGCTGAACCACTGTAAGTGTACCATTGCTGAGTCCCGGGACGCTACTGTGTGCTGAACCACTGTAAGTGTACCATTGCTGAGTCCCGGGACGCTACTGTGTGCTGAACCACTGTAAGTGTACCATTGCTGAGTCCCGGGACGCTACTGTGTGCTGAACCACTGTAAGTGTACCATTGCTGAGTCCCGGGACGCTACTGTGTGCTGAACCACTGTAAGTGTACCATTGCTGAGTCCCGGGACGCTACTGTGTGCTGAACCACTGTAAGTGTACCATTGCTGAGTCCCGGGACGCTACTGTGTGCTGAACCACTGTAAGTGTACCATTGCTGAGTCCCGGGACGCTACTGTGTGCTGAACCACTGTAAGTGTACCATTGCTGAGTCCCGGGACGCTACTGTGTGCTGAACCACTGTAAGTGTACCATTGCTGAGTCCCGGGACGCTACTGTGTGCTGAACCACTGTAAGTGTACCATTGCTGAGTCCCGGGACGCTACTGTGTGCTGAACCACTGTAAGTGTACCATTGCTGAGTCCCGGGACGCTACTGTGTGCTGAACCACTGTAAGTGTACCATTGCTGAGTCCCGGGACGCTACTGTGTGCTGAACCACTGTAAGTGTACCATTGCTGAGTCCCGGGACGCTACTGTGTGCTGAACCACTGTAAGTGTACCATTGCTGAGTCCCGGGACGCTACTGTGTGCTGAACCACTGTAAGTGTACCATTGCTGAGTCCCGGGACGCTACTGTGTGCTGAACCACTGTAAGTGTACCATTGCTGAGTCCCGGGACGCTACTGTGTGCTGAACCACTGTAAGTGTACCATTGCTGAGTCCCGGGACGCTACTGTGTGCTGAACCACTGTAAGTGTACCATTGCTGAGTCCCGGGACGCTACTGTGTGCTGAACCACTGTAAGTGTACCATTGCTGAGTCCCGGGACGCTACTGTGTGCTGAACCACTGTAAGTGTACCATTGCTGAGTCCCGGGACGCTACTGTGTGCTGAACCACTGTAAGTGTACCATTGCTGAGTCCCGGGACGCTACTGTGTGCTGAACCACTGTAAGTGTACCATTGCTGAGTCCCGGGACGCTACTGTGTGCTGAACCACTGTAAGTGTACCATTGCTGAGTCCCGGGACGCTACTGTGTGCTGAACCACTGTAAGTGTACCATTGCTGAGTCCCGGGACGCTACTGTGTGCTGAACCACTGTAAGTGTACTTGCTGAGTCCCGGGACGCACTGTGTGCTGAACCACTGTGTGTACCATTGCTGAGTCCCGGGACGCTACTGTGTGCTGAACCACTGTAAGTGTACCATTGCTGAGTCCCGGGACGCTACTGTGTGCTGAACCACTGTAAGTGTACCATTGCTGAGTCCCGGGACGCTACTGTGTGCTGAACCACTGTAAGTGTACCATTGCTGAGTCCCGGGACGCTACTGTGTGCTGAACCACTGTAAGTGTACCATTGCTGAGTCCCGGGACGCTACTGTGTGCTGAACCACTGTAAGTGTACCATTGCTGAGTCCCGGGACGCCATTGCTGAGTCCCGGGACGCTACTGTGTGCTGAACCACTGTAAGTGTACCATTGCTGAGTCCCGGGACGCTACTGTGTGCTGAACCACTGTAAGTGTACCATTGCTGAGTCCCGGGACGCTACTGTGTGCTGAACCACTGTAAGTGTACCATTGCTGAGTCCCGGGACGCTACTGTGTGCTGAACCACTGTAAGTGTACCATTGCTGAGTCCCGGGACGCTACTGTGTGCTGAACCACTGTAAGTGTACCATTGCTGAGTCCCGGGACGCTACTGTGTGCTGAACCACTGTAAGTGTACCATTGCTGAGTCCCGGGACGCTGTGTGCTGAACCACTGTAAGTGTACCATTGCTGAGTCCCGGGACGCTACTGTGTGCTGAACCACTGTAAGTGTACCATTGCTGAGTCCCGGGACGCTACTGTGTGCTGAACCACTGTAAGTGTACCATTGCTGAGTCCCGGGACGCTACTGTGTGCTGAACCACTGTAAGTGTACCATTGCTGAGTCCCGGAACGCTACTGTGTGCTGAACCACTGTAAGTGTACCATTGCTGAGTCCCGGGACGCTACTGTGTGCTGAACCACTGTAAGTGTACCATTGCTGAGTCCCGGGACGCTACTGTGTGCTGAACCACTGTAAGTGTACCATTGCTGAGTCCCGGGACGCTACTGTGTGCTGAACCACTGTAAGTGTACCATTGCTGAGTCCCGGGACGCTACTGTGTGCTGAACCACTGTAAGTGTACCATTGCTGAGTCCCGGGACGCTACTGTGTGCTGAACCACTGTAAGTGTACCATTGCTGAGTCCCGGGACGCTACTGTGTGTTGAACCACTGTAAGTGTACCATTGCTGAGTCCCGGGACGCTACTGTGTGCTGAACCACTGTAAGTGTACCATTGCTGAGTCCCGGGACGCTACTGTGTGCTGAACCACTGTAAGTGTACCATTGCTGAGTCCCGGGACGCTACTGTGTGTTGAACCACTGTAAGTGTACCATTGCTGAGTCCCGGGACGCTACTGTGTGCTGAACCACTGTAAGTGTACCATTGCTGAGTCCCGGGACGCTACTGTGTGCTGAACCACTGTAAGTGTACCATTGCTGAGTCCCGGGACGCTACTGTGTGCTGAACCACTGTAAGTGTACCATTGCTGAGTCCCGGGACGCTACTGTGTGCTGAACCACTGTAAGTGTACCATTGCTGAGTCCCGGGACGCTACTGTGTGCTGAACCACTGTAAGTGTACCATTGCTGAGTCCCGGGACGCTACTGTGTGCTGAACCACTGTAAGTGTACCATTGCTGAGTCCCGGGACGCTACTGTGTGTTGAACCACTGTAAGTGTACCATTGCTGAGTCCCGGGACGCTACTGTGTGCTGAACCACTGTAAGTGTACCATTGCTGAGTCCCGGGACGCTACTGTGTGTTGAACCACTGTAAGTGTACCATTGCTGAGTCCCGGGACGCTACTGTGTGCTGAACCACTGTAAGTGTACCATTGCTGAGTCCCGGGACGCTACTGTGTGCTGAACCACTGTAAGTGTACCATTGCTGAGTCCCGGGACGCTACTGTGTGCTGAACCACTGTAAGTGTACCATTGCTGAGTCCCGGGACGCTACTGTGTGCTGAACCACTGTAAGTGTACCATTGCTGAGTCCCGGGACGCTACTGTGTGCTGAACCACTGTAAGTGTACCATTGCTGAGTCCCGGGACGCTACTGTGTGCTGAACCACTGTAAGTGTACCATTGCTGAGTCCCGGGACGCTACTGTGTGCTGAACCACTGTAAGTGTACCATTGCTGAGTCCCGGGACGCTACTGTGTGCTGAACCACTGTAAGTGTACCATTGCTGAGTCCCGGGACGCTACTGTGTGCTGAACCACTGTAAGTGTACCATTGCTGAGTCCCGGGACGCTACTGTGTGCTGAACCACTGTAAGTGTACCATTGCTGAGTCCCGGGACGCTACTGTGTGCTGAACCACTGTAAGTGTACCATTGCTGAGTCCCGGGACGCTACTGTGTGCTGAACCACTGTAAGTGTACCATTGCTGAGTCCCGGGACGCTACTGTGTGCTGAACCACTGTAAGTGTACCATTGCTGAGTCCCGGGACGCTACTGTGTGCTACCATCGCATCTCGTGTGACATTTATTTTCATTTCTTTTATTACATAACTGACGGGTAAGCCAGCAGAAGCCTCTCTCAAATGACTGAAAATTCCAGTTTATGTTGTTTATGTTGCTGTTGTATTCAACAAGAATAGTTGTTGTTGTTGTTCCTACAACAGTTCCAGAAATCATACAGCTCCTGGGAAATAGGGAGTAAAAAGGTTTGGTCCAATGAAAAAGATGATAACTCTTATTCTTATTTCTTGATTCAAGAGCACCTCATCGGCATCAAGGCACTGGCACTCGTAGGAGAGTATAAGATGCAGTCTGTTGAGAGGGGAGTATACGTATCTGTCTGTTTGTACTCTCTCTCTTCTCTCTTTCTCTTTTTTTCTCTCTCTCTCTTTCTCTCTCTCTCTCTCTCTCTCTCTCTCTCTCTCTCTCTCTCTCTCTCTCTCTCTCTCTCTCTCTCTCTCTCTCTCTCTCTCACTTTTTTTTTCATGTGACATCGTCACCTGCAACTAGCCTTTTTTTTGTTGCTTGTTTTTTGACGCAGATTTTACATGTCGAGAATACAGAGAGGACAGAAGATGGGAGGAGGAAGGGTTGGGATAGGAGGAGGGTGAGAAATGGAGAGGCAGGATGGAGAAGCAAGTTAGTCAAAACTTGAAAGGATAGAGGGATGAGAAGGGAGTAAGGAATAAAATGGAGAGAGAGAGAAAAGACGAAATAGCAAATATAGGTAGAAGGGAGGTACAGAGTGTGTGTGTGTGTGTGTGTGTGTGTGTGTGTGTGTGTGTGTGTGTGTGTGTGTGTGTGTGTGCGTGCGCGTGTGTGTGGCGCGCAGTAATAATAGCAGCAACGGCCACAAATACAGCAGCAGCAACAACGGAAAAATCAGCAAGAACAGAAACATCGACAGGAACGTAACAGCAACAGCTCAAGCAACGACAACAGTAACAACAGTAGCAAGATGAGCAACACCAGCCACGGCAGTACCTACAGGAGCACCACTGTCAACAATAACAGAAATAACTGTAAGGGTGACAACAATAAAACCAACAATAATAAAACCAACAGCACCAATAACAGCAGTAACAGCAGCAACAACCACCGAAGCAAAAATGACAGCAATAGCAGAAACAAAAACCAAAAAAACATGCAGAAAAGACGGCATTAGCAGCAACATCCGAAGCAGAAATAACAGCAATAACAGCAGCAACAACAGCAGCAGAAGCAAACAACGAGACAGCAGTGAATGGGGAGGAGGGGGGATACACGTCCCTGCCAACAGGTTCTCAAATTACAATTGATCATGGGAGTCTTGGAAGACTCCAAGAGCACCCTCGTCCAGTAGTGTGTACTTACGACACTCCTGTTGTCTCAGTGGTGTGAGCTCAAGACACTGCAGCACAGTGGTGTGAGCTCAAGACACTGCAGCAATCACAGTGGTGTGAGCTCAAGACACTGCAGCAATCACAGTGGTGTGAGCTCAAGCCACTGTAGCAGTC
Organism: Cherax quadricarinatus; assembly: GCF_038502225.1. Classification (NCBI taxonomy): domain Eukaryota; kingdom Metazoa; phylum Arthropoda; class Malacostraca; order Decapoda; family Parastacidae; genus Cherax; species Cherax quadricarinatus. The sequence goes on along the minus strand of NC_091325.1, from coordinate 14,049,299 downwards.
ACAGTGGTGTGAGCTCAAAACACTGCAGCAGTCACAGTAGTGTGAGCTCAAAACACTGCAGCAGCCACAGTGGTGTGAGCTCAAAACACTGCAACAGTCACAGTGGTGTGAGCTCAAAACACTGCAGCAGTCACAGTGGTGTGAGCTCAAAACACTGCAGCAGTCACAGTGGTGTTGTGGTACTTACAATATTTACAAAGTGTTGACCGTGACCGTCATTCAGCTCTCTTAGTTAAATAATTTTTATATACAACATACATATAATTAAAACTTAAAATTAACAAATAACAGAAGCTATGAACATGAGTAACAAGCTCACTACATAAATAGAAGCAAACCAAATTAAAATAAACGTCATCGGTTAAGAACCCCATTAAATTTTTGTAGAAGACCCCTCCTAAAAGCTCCCCGAGATCAATACAGGCATCTCGGTAAATATAAAACCATGACGAATGCGGAAAAGCCTTAACCGTGTTTAAACTGTTAAATTTTTTTCCACATTCAGCTCCACGTCGTAAACTACACAGATAGGGTCAAGGGCACCAGCAAACAAGTGTCTATGAGCGAGATGTTTGTGGCTGATTCTTAGTCGGCAGATATTTGCCTCGATGTGACGATTCCTGTTGAAGGAGAAGGGCCAAACATGCATCCTGCTGAACCCTGTTTAACTTGCTGCTAGCCAGTACAGCCCACCGAGCCCGCCGCTTCCTAGGAATATATCTGTGGATATTGCCCATAAAGCCACTCCAAGGCAAAAAAGTTTACGATAGTGGGTCCGTTACAGCAGTCTTTGCCTTGGCATCTTCCCGTTCATTTCCCAGAGACACCAACATGGCCCGGGCTGTTTCAGTGGTGTAAGTTCAAGATGCTTCACTGATCTCAGTGGCATGAGCATAAGGCACCTCAGTCGTCTCAGTAGTGTGGCTTGAAGACAATCCAGTTGCTCCAGATATACGGAGTGAAGACGCCACAAAGCTGTCTTGAGTGATGTGAGCTGCCAACAACTTGGCTAACAAACGAACGGAAAATGTCACCACAAAGCTCTCTCAGTTTTGAAATTACGGCAGTGTGTTTAGGGGCTTCGAGCGACACTTCAAAGGCAAGATGAAGGAGGCGTTGCGGCGAGCAGATGTGTGAGTGTGAAGTTAAAATTGCAGGAAGACTTCAGAAATACGGCAGCAATGATTCGCAACAACTTCTCACCCAGTGAATCCGAGGAGCGCCTGAATGATGTGCTGTCCACAACAGTGAAGAAAATCCACATTTGGAGCACCGTTACGTTCTATTAAAATTATTATCTAAACATTGTTTTACTGAAAGATTGTTCTGCTAGATAAGCTTTTCCCACAAGTCAGAGGGACTCGATTCTCACATCCGAGAAGTTGTGGGTTCAAGTCCTAAGTAAGGTGCAACTTACGAAGATGATTTTTATGCACTAGAGTGTGAAAGTCAAACAATAAAAAGATTTCCGAGCCACAAAACAAGTGGACAAGTCTCCTTGTACCCTCCCCTCCCCCTCTTCACCGAGTAGTAAACAGGTATTTGAGTGTTAGTACTGGAGGTGGTGTACCATATCATAAGGATATTGCTAAGACATATTTTGAAATGAGATGATCTAAGACAACGACTCCAAGTCTGCAAAATTTAGAATCTCACCTAAGAGTATCCCTATCCCAAAATATTTAGATTATGCTCCAAGGGGTTAGTTTATTGAGAAAAGGTTGGACAAATACAAGGGCGGTTTTGATAAGGACTTGCCTTCTATGGGCCAGTAGGCCTGCTACATTTTCCTCCATTCTTATGTTCTTTGAGTAAACATATCTCTATACAAGCAGTACATTACAGCCTATACAGCCGACACACCATCAGTGACATCAGCTCCATTCTTGACAGTTTCAGTAATACATGTATCACTAACTTCGCAATTGCAAAAATTTTTATATGGCAATTATTTTTTGGTTTTCCAGTAAAACTAACATGCAGTATAACCCTCCCAACTAATCCATATACGATATTTAGCTATTTTGCTTGAAGTGGAAGGAGGAGGAATATAAATCTGCAAGTGACCCAAAAACGCCCGAACAAAAAAATCAATCAAGTCGTAATAGTTGGGTTCCTCGTAAGTCCTAAATCGTCTTAAAGTCTCAATGGATGGGCTCATTCAAAAGTCGAAAATTGGTCTTTTACACAATTGGCACAAATTTCGCGTCTGAAAATAATTCGTATGGTTTAACATTTTACTTTGCAGATAACGTATTTTTTTATGTTCGCTCTTTCTTCCATAAAATTATAGGTTGCTTTTGCTCTTTGTTCACTGAGTGCTTTATAACTCCTATGGGTTTAACGCATCTCCATAATAATGATAAACTACCCACTAATTTAACCACCATAATACATCTAGAACTCTTATACACTCACCAACATGAATCAAACCATTATGTAAATGAACACAGATGCAACTAATGTGACATTTTATTGTGGCAACGTCTCGCTCTCCAGGAGCTTTGTCCAGACATATCGTAACGACTTGACAAAGCTTCTGGAGAGCGAAACGTTGTCACAATAAAATGCCACATTAGTTGCATCTGTGTCCATTCACCGAACATATTGTGGGTAATTCTACCATTATGTATTAAATCCTCTACCCATTACTACTTGTACCAAAGTATCCAAAAGAACAAGTGGCAGCCAGAACAAGTGGCAGCCAGAAGAACTAGTGGCACCCAGAAGAACTAGTAGTAGCAGAAGAACTAGTGGTAGCAGAAGAACTAATGGCAGCCAGAAGAACTAGTGGCAGCCAGAGGTAAAACTTAAGAACTAGCAGTCACCAGAAGCAGGACCACTGGTGCTCACACCACTGAGTGTCAGTGGAGTACCAACAGTAGTAGCGGTAGGAAGGGCAGTAATAAATAACAGTTTTTTCACCCTGTTTTCCATCCTCTTCCATGTCTCCTACAAATTCCACGCTTTTTTTCAATATGAAATAAAATATTTCTCCCTTTATTTAATGCTACCAGTGGAATGGAAGGTAGGGAGAGAGCCTTCTGCTTGACTATCCTTACCTCAGACATCTAGATAGTGTATAAATGTCTTTAATCTAGATACAAGTTGAGAGTCCTTCCCGGCAGATAGCCTGGGTGTGGTCCTAACGTCCTCTGCCATTCCCTTGTTTTCCCATGTTCTTCCCATGTACCACCACACAGCCCTAGCAGACCACCACACTACCTGAGAGAACCACCAAAACCTGCTTTGCTGAGTATTTCACCAGGCAGGGACTTTGGACAAAGGCATCCTTTATTCACCTCAGGGCTGCCTTTGACACAGCCAACAGAGAACTTATCATGGAACAATTGACCAACTTCGGTGTCAGAGGGGAACTAGTAACTCAGATCGAAGGATACGCGAGTATCAGAACGGCCTCAGTCAGATATAAAGGTTTCAAAAGTACCTCCAATAAATGTAGAGAAAACATATCGTCCAGAATCCAGACAGTATTTCAATGTAATAGTTCAGTTTAATTTGAAGTTCCACGATTCATAACACTTCAGCGATATCGCTCATCTTATTTTCTCGTACTCGTATAAGTGTGATCTTTATTGCACGCACGCACGCACGCGCGCACACATACGCACACACACACGCACACACACATACACACACACACACACCTCTTATTCACTTGTGAATGTGCAGGTCATATATCGAAGTCTCTCTCAAATGGAAGCTTTATCAAGCAAAATATTATCATGAAAGTTCTATGCCACCTTCATAGATGTGTAAGCGGTGTATGTGTTTGTGTGAATGTGTTGTGAACGCTGGTAGCGTCCTCAGCTCACATACTGGGGGCCAGGATTGATTCTCGGAACGGGCGAAACGATGGGCATGTTTCCTTAAACCTGTTACTCCTGTTCACCTAACAGTAAGTCGGTATCTGGGTATTAGACGGATGTTGTGGGTCGCATCCCGGGGAAGAATATTAAATGACCACAATGGAAATAAGACGGACAGTCCTCGATGAAGCACTGACTTTCTTGGGTTATCCTGGGTGTCTAACTCCGTGGGATAAAAATCCTAATAAAATCTAAATCTTATGAATTTTTACTCTGGATAGAAAGTAGACAGTTCTTTTCAGTAGATAACTTGGTTGTGAACTAAAGTCCTCTGCTTGCTATCTGCCTCACGTTTCTTCATTCTCTCTATCTCTCTCTCTCTCTCTCTTACACACGTTTCTACAAGGTTAGGGTTAAGGTTCCTTACTTTATTTACAAGCTAAGAGCTGTTATCTACACTAGCTCTTTTGAAAGCCATTTTATTGTTATGAAACATACAAATAGGGAACAGGACAGGATGAAGTTAGAGTCATCTATGGGCCAGCAATTTCATTTGGACAACTATTTCCCTGATATCATTATGTTGCACGAACATGTTCCAGACTCGAGTCGTCCTAGGAATGAATGAACTCAAATGAAGCGATGTTCTGGAGAAGATACAAATTGTACTTGCTGTATGCTGCCCGTCTTGTTGTATAGCTCACTTTCTCCTTCTCTCTTCCCTGGAAGTCTGGCACGTCGTCTCCACTTCTCACCTCTGCCTGCCATTGTTCAACACAGCCACGAGACTCAACTAGTCGTATAAAGTTTTGCTTCCACAAAGGTCGATTATTTTTTTCTTATTTTTTTTTTACATATAAAGCAGAGAGTTGAAGCACCCTTCTCTTCCAGACTGCCCAGCCTTGTTCTCTCATGTCTCCTCTGAGGTTACTTTCATTCTCTTTTTCTCTCTCTCTCTCTCTCTCTCTCTCTATTTTGTTTTCCAAATCTCTCCCTCTCTTATTATTATGTGTCTGCTTCTCCTTCCTTTCTCTTCCTCTCCCCTGCTTTCTGCCTCTATCTTATTTCACTCTTATCCCCTCTCTACTCCATCTAAAATTTTCCCTTTTCCTCTCTCACATCTCTTCGTATCTTGTCTCTATCTCTTCCTCCTCTCGCCATCCCTTTCTTCTCTTCCCCCCACCCCACCCTTCTCTCTTTCCTCTGTCTCCTTCCCTCTCTTCTCTCTCTCTTCCCACCATCTCTACACTCCCTCCTCTCCTCTCCCCCTGCCTCCTCACCACGCAGTATCGACCATCTCCTCGCGTCATCAGTTCTCTTCATTAATCTCACAAGGTGAGAAGATTTTACCTCCAGCAGTTTTGGCCCAGCAAAAAATTAATACAAATAAAAGAGTTTCAGTAAGTTTGAAATTTCAAGTAAAGATATTTTTTTTATTTGCTGTCTTAGTAAGAATTTGAATATACATAAGATGGGGTGATAGAAGAGGGAGTGTGAAACGGGTGTTGGGGTAAGGAAATGGAAAAGGATGGAAAGGGGAGGCGAAATGTGCTGAGTGAAAGGAGGATAAGGAACATTTGAATGGAAGGTATAGAGAGGTGTAATTTTGAGAGATGTGAGAGAACAAGTAGGAGGGGTAAGTGGGGTAGGTGTTGAGGAGGAGAGGGAGTGGGGGAGAAAGGTAGTGAGGAGGAGTGGGAGTGGGGGAGAAAGGTAGTGAGGAGGAGAGGGAGTGGGGGAGAAAGATGAGGAGGAGAGGGAATGGGGGAGAAAGGTGGTGAGGAGAGGGAGTGGGGAAGATGGTGTGGAGAGGGCTCACTGGAGTGTTTTGTTTTACTGGGTATGAGATTTTATTGTTATTGGTGATTGTAGCATGGATGATGATGGTGATAGCGGAAGTTGGTCGTAGTAATTATGGTGATAATGGTGATGGGGTGGTGATGATAATGGTGTTGGAACACTGGTCGTCGTGGTGAAAATGGTACCGACTATGATGGTGGTGATATTATCGGTGGCGGAGATGGTAATAGTGGTAGTGGCGGTGGTGGTGGTTTTGAGGGTGATGCTGGTAGCATTTGTGAGTGGTATGTGTTATGGCCCTCGTAATAGATCAATAAAAGTAAATGGGGTATACGGGAAAAGCAGACAGCAGATGGTAAGGTATATACCGAGGCTATCTGCTAAGAATTGAAATTTAGTCCTAACACCATTACTGTCATTTGCTGTATGTTATATGCTCAGTTCATCGTCCTGTGTATTTAGTGAAATGACGTCAGGTTCCAGTGCACACAGCTAAACAAGGCGTTTGATCTTGTTAAATCTGGTATCTGCAAAGTGACTGTCCAATTGGTTTCAAAAGAACTTTATTGTGTTAGCCCTTACAATCTCACCTGACAGTCTCTTCTAATGTACTATAATTCTGTTTACCAAAAAGAAAAAAAAAACTTCACTGACATTCGTGTTGCAGCTCCTGCCTCAAAGTTTCACTCCATTGTTTTGCGTTACTCAATATCTGTGCTTCATACACGTCTTTACGCTTAAGTGTACGAGATTTGTTTACTATCTTCAATTTTTTTAATGAGATCTTAAGCACTATTTTCTGAGAAAGAATGTTTTAAGTGCTGGGAATGCTTCTTAACGAGGTTTTTGTTCTTAATGAAGGTTCAGGTCTTGTCCTTGTCAAGACACTCTGCAATTTCACCTAAGTCTTTCACCTAATTTCAGGACCACAAATGGACAGTGTAAGGTAAGGGCTGACAATTTCTCTATGTTTCTGTGTTAGCCTAGTGTTTTCTTCATGGATTTTTAAACATTAATGGCAGTAATGAGAGAAGAAGAATAAAGGAAAAGAAAATATATTTAAAAAAAAATGAGAGGAAGACGTAAAAATAAAAATAATAAAACGAAAATAGAGGAGGAGGAAAAGGAGTAGAAGTATGAAGCTTAAGTTACAGATAAATACGATGTTGATGATATAAATAATGTTAGAAAAAACAAAAGACAGTCATCACAAAAGACATACCTTAGCAGAAAAATGCGACTATGATGAAACCGAGGAAAAGAATGTAAGGAGATCTTAACGTTTGGCTCAATAGTTTCATTGTGGAGTGTTATTGTGTCAAGGGGATGATTGCTGCTGGTTTGCTAGTTAAGGGCAACCAGGGAAGTTTTAGTCTTTCAACACGTTCTCCCCTTTCTCATTTTGCGCTGGTACTGCCAGAGTTTTATAATGAAGAGGGTTGATGCTTTAAACGAGGGCGTCGAAGTTTTATGATTGGGGGGGGGGATTAAATTTTATCAAATGGGGTCGAAGTTTTATAATATGGGAGTGAGAAGTTTTATGAGGGGACGGGGGGTAAGTTTTATTAAGTGGGATCGAAGTTTTATAACAGGGGGGTGATAAGTTTTATGAGGGAATCTTATTTTTAAATGAGGGGATCGAGCTTCATAAGGAGGCCAGTTGAATAACAGGGGAAACGGGGTGATTTAAGTTCTATAATGAAGGGAAGTTCAACGGTTTATAACAATGGGGAACAATTTTTGTGATAACTTTAGCAAAGTTTTATAGATAGGAAGATCGTGTTCTTACGATAAGAGTATTTCAGTGGTCGAGAATTCTAAGTTGAGAACGAAGTAAGAGTGTATAACCGAGATCTTAGTATTGAGAGCAGACTACAGAGGGTCCTAACCTTTTCGAGTCTGAGGAAACCATTTTTTTATCTTTAACCTCAAAAAATTTCCTGGACCCCCATATCTTAATAGGTGTAATTTTAAGCTCTCTTATTCGGCTGCACGAGGGTTATTAAGGCTACACGTAATCTTTTCACCACCAATTAAGAATACTTTAATCCTAAGATAGAGACAAAAAAAATCTTTGCATATATACACAGACATATACATCTCTCGGTATATATATCTTTCTACGTTAAACGAGAAAATTGAACTCTGGTTATAGGAGCAATAATTACGGCCAAGCATTGTGGACTATTTTAAATAATTGAGCACCATCCTTTGCCCCCTTCCCGAGGGGTCCTGCTTCACCCATTGAGAACCAATGATCTTGATGCTCATACAGTGAAAGATAAACGAAGCTTAAAAACATTAATACCATAAGTGAGAGAAAACTTCCATTAAGGTACCAGACTGAATAAAGATTGGATAGAAGCATAAGAATTGCTTGAATGAAATTGATGCTTGTTCCTTCCACTTAAGATGTCTCGGAAGCTTTGTGTGATCCGCTAGCTACGATCTACTGTCAATAAAAACAACTTATTCCAAAACCTGTAAAACAGAACGTCGTTCCACTTTACATTATTATTATTTCGATTATTATTAGTAGTAGTAGTAGTAGAAGTAATAGTAGTTGTAGTAGTAGCAGTAGTGGTGGTGGTGGTGGTAGTTGTATTGGTTAAAAATACTCTAAACAAAAGGACACCTTATTAAGACGACGTTGTAATAATAAAGTCGCCTTTTGCTATGTCGTTTTAGCACTTGTTGGTTCATGGATTTACAGGAGTCTTCTGATAGCAGTTTAAATAAAGAAGGGAAGGGATATATGGACTGTGTTTATCTTGCCTGAAAGATAGCATTTGACGTTGTACCATACTAGAGACTAATCCACAAACTGGAGGAGCAGGCAAGAATAAATGGAAGTGCTCTAGATGTTAAAGAATGTTGAAAAGAAAGCAGTTACGTTTTAGAAGGTAATATCAGAGTGGACTTCTGGACTACATCAAAGATACATACTGGTAATTGTACTGCTCCTGATTTATCTGAACTTGTGTGTCCGTGTTCAACAACAAACTCACAAGAGAACCAGAAGACAGGGACTCTGGATGACTTGAACAACTTGGGCAGAGAAGTGACTACTAAAGTAAATTCCCAGCAATGAGAAAAGGCGACTGGAAACAGTGTATAACCCTGGTAGGATAAGGACTGCAACTCTCACAAAGAAAATAATCTAAGAGTAAACTTTGACCATTACGTACAGTCATGCCTGTAGGGTCTGCTGCTGTGGCCCATCACTGAGCACTCAGGAACCGCAATTTCATGCGTCTTCTTCGATACTATTTTTTTCAGAGTCCCGGTCACATAACGGCAAATACTCGCGTCGGATGATTTTTCTCTGACTAATGAAGGAACAAAATCAATCTTTGAGTAAGAAAATTATCTAACATAATGTTAGAGGCTGGCACCAAGCAAATAATTTCAGCCTTTAGCAAAAAAAAAAAAAGCCTGCCTAGAAACTAATACAATTTTGGGCTCTTTACGCATTGGATGTGTAACGCATCGGATGCTAGGCGCATCACTGAATATATACTACCAAAAAATGTATGAAAATTTAAGAGTCTTTTAGATACATCTGAATAGGATGAAATTATGAATAAATGAAGCATATGTGACGACATAGAAAAGAGAATAACCACGGGCGCCATGATTACAACACACACATATGTCCTTATGAAGAAAATGTTCTGGTAAAACTCGGTAAGGATCAGTAATTACAACTTGATGTTTTTCATTTTTTGTCTGTTTTTGCCACAAGGTATAAACATAAGAATTTGTTTGTAGATAATGCAATATCATGTACAAAATAATAACTGAGAATTCCTGTAAACATTTACAGGAAGTCTTGGATAAAATAGAGTGGTAAGTAGGTTGAGTAATGGATAATGGCATGCAAAGTGAATAACTGCCATGTAACAGCAATAACAGAAATTGAAAATAATTCGCATTTCCATTTTTAAGATTTTATCGTATGCGATAAAATCTTAAAAATATCAGAGAGCATCAAGACACCTCAATGTAAGGCAAGTGCAAAGAAATGTTTCAGAATGGAACTCAAAGTAATATGAATTACGGCGCCCTTTTTGAAAAGGTGAAGGAAATAAGATCAACAGAGTCAAGTTCATAAACAAGTTCGAGGAAATAGACAAGCAAAATGCTTTTGCACTTTCAGCAATAGAAGAATGCTGCTACAGCTGTAAACTTATAAATTTGCTTCTTTAACTTAAAATACGTAATCTGTATGTGCTAGTTACAAATGTCAGATGCTCTTCTCAACAAGACCCTTTATCTGATGAGTGTGTGTGTGTATGTTGCATGTTTCGTAGGTTGTGCATGTTTGGTGTATTGTGAATGTGTATTATGTTTGTGTGTTGGGTGCGTCTCTCTCTCCCACAAGGACACACACGCCCACACACACACCCACACACCCACACACACACACACACACACACACACACACACACACACACACACACAAGCCGAAGCTGCAGAAGCCAGGATAAGGGCCGTGGAATATGAGGTAAATATACTGAGGCTAGCTACAGGGCTATTGCCCAGAGGAGACATAGCATTTAAAGCAGGTGCACCCCTGCTGAACGAGGAGCGAAATGGAAAAGGACACACGACTTACGCTAAGGCCCTATCAGCCCATCAAGGAGGGCCAAGGAATGAAGGGGAAGGGCAGTTAGGAGCAGGGATAGCAGCAAGGGCATAGAGGGGGATAGGTCCCATGCAGAGGAATAAGCATACACCAAGAGCTACAGGAAAAAATAAGGGAGACAATGGTCATGTACAAACGGGACCCAGAGATACTGTGGGAAAGGAAATAGGAGGAGAGGGAGAAGTTGGTGTTTATTCATAGACTTCAGGAGAGTGAAGGGAGGACATACAATGAAAGACGTCAGGAAGAAAAACAGAAGATGGAAACCATCATCAAAGAAATAAGCGCGGAAAACATGACCAAGATAGTAAATTTTCAGAGAATAAGGGGTACTCGGAGAGAAACCGGCCGCTCAAGCTGATTTTCAAGAGAGAAACGGTGCAAAACAGGATCCTGCAAGAGAAATCAAGACTGAAAGAATAGCCAACATACAGGAGGGTGTTCCTAGACCGAGACAGAACAAGATCCGAACTGCAGCAGCTGAGGGAGAGGACACAGAGGCAAAAGGGGCTAGGAGGAGAGACAAGGACAGAAACAGCAGAGGACAAAAAGAGCAGGGCAGAGCAACAAGTGCAAGCACACACAGAACCACCCCTAAAACCCCACAACCAAACACGCTATCCCAATACACACCACAAACCACACTTACAGGCCCCCCCCCCCCACCACACTACACTGTAGAGTCCCACAGCACACTGCCAGGTCTCTCACCCTCACAGACCCCCCAGAACACAGTGATGGAGAAAAAATTCAAGGTATGGTATACCACCACTGATGGAATAATGAATAACTGGGAGGTATGTCACGAAAGAGTCAGAGGCATCACCGGACATCATAGCTCTGGCAGAAACCAAGCTCACAGGAATGATAACAGATTCCATCTTTCCAATGGGATATCAGATCCTGAGGAAAGACAGAGGGGACAGAAAGGGTGGAGGAGTGGCACTGCTCGTCAAAAACAGATGGGAGTTTGACGAGCTGGAGAGAGGAGACAGAGGGAAACAAGAGACTACATAATACTAACACTTCAGTCTGGAGGTCCCAGGATGGTGATGTATAACCCACCACAGAACAACAGGAGGCCAAGGCAAGAGTATGATGAGAATAATAGAGCAATGGTTGACACACTGACTGAAGTGGCCAGAAGGGCTCATGCGAGCAGGGCAAAGCTGCTGATTATGGGCGACTGGGAAAACCTGGAGTCTCATGGGAGCCCAGAAACATTGAGAGCTAAAATGATGGAGGTAGTACTGGAAAACCTCATGCACCAACACGTAAAGGACACTACCAGAGAGAGAATGAACCAGCTAGACTGGACCTGATATTCACCTGGGGTAGTGCAGATATTAAGGACATCACATATGAAAGATCCCTCGGAGCAAGTGACCACGTGGTTCTGAGCTTTGAATACACAGAAGAATTACAGGTGGAGATAGAAGCAGGAAAGGCAGGACGAATGAAGCCAAACTACAAAATAGGAGACTACACAGGCATGAAGAATTTCCTGCACGGGGTTCAGTGGAACAGAGAACCTGCAGGGAAGTCAGTAAATGAGATGATGGAATATGTGACAATATGCAAGGAAGCTGAAGAGCGGTTTGTACCCAAAGGTAACAGAAATAACAAGAAGGCCAGAATGATCCTTTGGTTCACCCAAAGGTGTAGAGAGGCCAAAACCAAGTGTACTAGAGAATGGAAGAAGTATAGAAGGCAAAGGACCCAAGAGAATAAGGAAAGAAGTCGTATAGCCAGAAATGAATATGCACAGGTAAGAAGGGAGGCCCAATGGCAATACGAAAATGAGATATCAGTGAATGCTACAACTGGCCCAAAGCTGTTGTACAGCCACATCAGGAGGAAAACGATAGTCAAGGACCAGGTAATCAGGCTGAGGATGGAAGGAGAGATCATAAGAAACAACCGTGAAGTGTTAGGAGCTCAACATGAGATTCAAAGAATTGTTCATAGAGAGAGAAGTGATTGCAGAAAGACAGAGGTGGGGTACACCTTCAAGTGTTGGACACAATACATACATCCAAGGAAGAAGTGAAAAGCCTGCTCAGCGAGCTAGACACCTCAAAGGCAATGGGGACCGGATAACGTATCTCGAAGTGTCCTGAGAGAGGGAACAAAGGCGCTATGTGTACCACTAACAACAATCTTCAACACATCTATAGAAACAAGGCGATTACCTGAGGTATGTGTTACGACTTTGATGTCGTAACTTAAATAAAATGATCCTGGCTCCTAAATGGCTGCTCAGTCTGCTGTCTAGGGGCATTTAAATTACAATGAAGAACACAGCAACTCTAGGGCAAGCATATACTCGTACAAATTAAGAAGCATGAGCGCAAATAATTAATGTTGTATAATGGACACAAAAACTTACCTATACAAAAATTCATATATAATAATAAGGAACTTATATACAACTTACAATGTACTCCAAAAAACCACCACACTCCAGTTCACATTAGCTCACTAGCACACTGCTACTAGCGAGTTAAACAATATATATATATATATATATATATATATATATATATATATATATATATATATATATATATATATATATATATATATGCAAGGAATTCGCGAGACCATGCGAAATATACACAAACACTGATCTCTGGCTGAAGGAGACTCGAACCTACACGCCAAGGTATTGTCCAGTGTGGGTAGATTGGTAAAGCACTGCGTACTTTGTCCTAAGGTTCGTAGGTTCGAGTCTCCTTCAGCCAGAGATCAGTGTTTATATATATATATATATATATATATATATATATATATATATATATATATATATATATATATATATATATATATATATATATAAATAATGAGAGAGGTTTCAAGACACCCCATTCCCCTTCTTCCTGCCGGCTACTTAGCCAAGTTAAAATATTAAATGCTCTCCAAAACACAGGCCCTTGCACACACTAGGGCTTTACAAGTAAATGAGAGCACCAAAACAAACAAAATAGTATACACTAACAAAAACCTACCCAACACCACATACTCACACCGCTACATCTTGCTTCCTCTGCTGTGCGTAACCCACTGCCTAAACCCACCTCATCTTCTCCTGTCCTGGCCACTCTGCCTGTGACAGGAATAAAACGCGTCCGCTTTCAAGAAATAATACACGTCCACTTTCAGTTCAATTCCGGTACTATGAAGCATTATTTTATAAAATATTTTTCTGTAGCACACTGCGTAATAGAAGACAGCAAATGAAGTCCTAAAGGAGACAGACACGAAGCACTAAACTACAGACCAGTGTCACTGACAAGTATAGTATGCAAAGTCATGGAAAAGATCATCAGAAGAGTGGTGGAGCACCTAGAAAGGAATGAGCTTATCAATGACAACCAGAAAGGTTTCAGAGACAGGAAATCCTGTGTCACAAACCTACTTGAGTTCTATGAAAGGGTGACAGCAGTAAGACGAGAGAGGGGTGGGTAGATTGCATTTTCTTGGACTGTAAGAAGGCGTCTGACACAGTTTCACACAAGAGATTAATGCAAAAGCTGAAGGACCAGGCAGGGATAACAGGGACGGCACTGCAATGGATCAGGGAATACCTGTCAGGAAGACAGCAGCGAGTCATAGTACGTGGCGAGGCATCAGAGTGGACAACTGTAGTTGATGAGCGGGGTTCCACAGTGGTCAGTCCTAGAACCGGTTCTCTTTCTGGTATTTGTGACGACATGACGGAAGGAATTAACTCCGAAGTCTTGGTGTTTGCAGATGTGAAGTTGATGAGAAGTCAATCGGACGAAGACCAGGCAGAACTACGAAGGGATCTGGACAGGCTGCAGGCCTGGTCCAGCAACTGGCTTCTGGAGTTCAACCCCACCAAGTGCCAAGTCATGAAGATTGGGGAAAGACAAAGAAGACCGCAGACGGAGTACAATCTAGGGGGCCAGAGACTACAAACCTCACTCAAGGAAAAGGATCTTGGGGTGAGTATAACATCGGGCACATCTCCTGAGGCGCACATCAACCAAATAACTGCGGCAGCTTACGGGCGCCTAGCAAACTTAAGAACAGTAATCCAACATCTTAATAAAGACTCGTTCAGGGCCCTGTACATTGTGTACGTTAGGCCCATATTGGAATATGCAGCACCAGTTTGGAACCCACACCTAGCCAAGCACGTAAGGAAATTAGAGAAAGTGCAAAGGTTTGCAACTAGACTAGTCCTAGATCTAAGGGGTATGTCCTACGAGGAGAGGTTAAGAGTAATCGACCTGACGACACTGGAGGATAGGAGAGATAGAGGGGATATGGTAACGACATACAAAATACTGAGAGGAATCGACAAGGTGGACAGAGACAGGATGTTCCAAACATGGAAAACAGCAGCAAGGGGTCACAGATGGAAGTTAAGACTCAGATGAATCACAGGGATGTTAGGAAGTATTTCTTCAGTCACAGAATTTTCGGGAAGTGGAATAGTCTGGGAAGTGATGTAGTGGAGGCAAGATCTATACATAGCTTTAAAAAGAGTTATGATAAAGCTCATGGGAAGGGAAGAGTGATCTAGTAGCGGCCAGCTAAGAGGCGTGGCCAGCTGTGACTCGACCCCTACAACCACAAGAAGGTGAGTACAACTAGGTGAGAACGCGCGCGCGCGCACACACACACACACACACACACACACACACACACACACACACACACACACACACACCCCACTGACTCATCAACAAGCACATAACAGTCCTCCCACCATAATCTATACCATCACCCCCTGGTGGAAATAGTGATGAAAATTGTGCCAGAAATAGTATCGTTCCCCGAGGCACTCAAGACTGGCGACATCCGTCTCCTTCTTCCAGACAAAGAAGAGCGTACGTGGCCCCTCTCTCCGATCCTTCTCCTCCTCGTTCAAGATTAACCACGATAATTCTGCCTGAAGGGGTCGGCCCTCGTATCGTCATCCACGATATCCACTCTTACAATCGCCGATAGAACCCAGGTTCAGTCAGAGGATATATACACCGAGAGGTGTATGGATCTCGGTGTATATACACAGTTTACTTTGAACCCTGATTGAGGATTGAAGTTGTCTTCACTGGCGGTGAACAGGTTATAGGCAGCCATAATAACCCATGTATTCGATAGGTTTGAAAAGCCAATAGTAAGCCAAAGGTGGGAGGGGCTGAATCTCCATTAAAATGCAGTTTAAACAGCATGTTTGACTGATACTGTAACATCAGTTCTCTTATTTATGTGAAACATGCTACGAATTATCTTCATAGGGAAAGTTCTGAATACAAAAGAATTTTACATCCAGTAGAAAAATGGGAAGTAATCAGGTCTGATCCGAGGGAAAGCGTAACCCTTCACTTCTCCATCCTTTGAAGAGAGATGTCTATGCAAGTCACCTTATACCTGTAGTAACTAATAGGTACCTAGTTACAACCTGTAGTAACTAGGTACATATTTGTTACTGCAGGTATAAGGAAATGTGGTGTTTAATAGTAAACATATACTTTGCTGTCAATAGGTACCTACTAGTAAATAGGTACCTACCAGTAAACAGGTACCTATTTACTGTGTGGAAATAAGCTACACAGTTGATTTTCTTTAATTATCCCGAACAACTTATCTTCGTCTCGAAATAGATAATCTTAATATAACAGTTCACAAGGATTTCGGAATGCACGTTTACAGCATGACGAATCTCTCATTTCACTATCAAGAGCGTGATACGTCTCTTGCGTCTCTCAACAGAGTGACATATCTGTAAAATACATTTTGAAGAGCATGATATGTTAACACAACACTACCAAGATCCAGTCGTTGAAATCCTATCGAAAGCACGAATTTTTTTGTGTATGTATAAGCATTAACACCCAAATTGGCTGATGCCTATCTCGAACATAGAAGGGGAGACAGGAGCAGCAGCTGCCGGCTTCAGAAGCGTCCTAAAAGTTTAGAAAATACGGCGAACTTGCCCATCGCTACGTGCTTGTTCCTATAGGTTGAAAGACCCTTACTTACGGAGAGAGCACATGGATGTTCCTTAAGCAGCCAGTCAATAGACACTTCAGGGCAACTAAGGATCCCAAGTTTTCTGTTCCAGGGACTTTTTGAGAGCCAATGCCTGTTGCATCCTGGATAAATGTCCCAGATGTGAGAAGCTGGATGAGATATTTACAATGTAATTTTTGAAAAAAAAAGTATGTGTATATGTAACGTATCCATTACACCATATGTATTGTATATACCAATACCTTGTATCATCAATGTGTCCATTTATGGTACAAGATTTACTTTAAGGAGGCGAGGAGATTACTAGTTCACAATCTGTGGAAGATTAATACACTAGTAGTTCACTATATGTGGTAAGTTAATTCACTACTAGTTCACTATCTGTGGTAAAGTGAGTACTCTTTCCGGTAATTCAAAACACAATGAATGCGAGGAAAACCTTATTATACGACGTTTCGCCCCAACTGCCTATACCAAGTACGATAAAAGAGACTAAGGATTAGGCGGACACATGATAACGATAACAAGGGCTAGGAGGACAAGGGCTAGAAAGACACGGGATCGTAGGACAAGGACTAGGACAATGGATAAGAACATGGCTAGAAGAACAAGGGCTTGGGGAACAAGGGCTAGAAAGACACGGGATCGTAGGACAAGGACTAGGACAATGGATAAGAACATGGCTAGAAGAACAAGGGCTTGGGGAACAAAGGCTTGGAAAATACAAGTTATGAGAACAAGGGCTAGGAGAATGTTGGTTGGTGTTTTCATGGCGTGTCTTGGAAGGCTTGTCATCAACACTCCCTCTCCTTAAGATGCTTTAAATTACGCTAGTGACCGCAAGGCTGGAGGAAGTAGGATCAAAGAGATGGAATGAGAGCAAGGTAGAAGAGGAGGAGAAAGAAGAGGAGAAGGAAGAGGTAGAGAAAAAATAGAAAAAGAAGGATTGGAGGAAAAAGAACAAGAAGAGATTGATGGACTGAGAGGAGAAACAGAAGCAGGATGAACAGGTAGAAGAGGTGGGAGGAGGAAAAGTACCATAAATGAGAAAGTCGACTTGTGTTGATCTCCTTCACTGTGTGGTGTTGGATAGTGAACCTTTACGCTGTGGCAGCAGTCACTGCATGATGAACGCCTTCACTGTGACACCAGTCTCTGATTCAATTCGAAATCAACGTAATTATCGCTGGCGCCAGGGCATCCCATAAGCGTAAGGAATCTCCGTCGCCACTTGACACTTTCGTGATTACTTTCAAGTGTGGTCTGTCTGGATACTTCTTAATTAAGTGGAGTGCGAGTTGTTCAGTTGGTGCCAACACTCTACAAGTGTGCTGGGTCCTGTATTTTAAATAAGCTTTATATATATATATATATATATATATATATATATATATATATATATATATATATATATATATATATATATGTCGTGCCTAATAGGTAAAACTTGCGATTTTAGCTTAAATAGCTACGTTGTTCTTGCCGAATAAGGCAAGCGAAAATTTGTGCATGCAGTAATTTCGCAAAAATCATTCTGAACCTAACGATAAAAATGTATTTCATTGTGTTTGTTTATTATTAAAATAATGTATGCTTACCTATAATATATTTAGTTGGACTAGGCTAAATTAAATTGTGCTTATTATAATAAGGCTAGGTAAGTTTTCTAAGGTTCTTTTGGTACAAAATTATTATTTTTTTACATTAATATAAATGAAAAAAATATATCTTTAAATTTTTAGGACTTAATTTTAAACGAGTTCTTGCTAATTGACCAGTTTTACCTATTCGGCACGACATTTTATATATTTATTTTTTATCACACTGGCCGATTCCCACCAAGGCAGGGTGGCCCGAAAAAGAAAAACTTTCACCATCATTCACTCCATCACTGTCTTGCCAGAAGGGTGCTTTACACTACAGTTTTTAAACTGCAACATTAACACCCCTCCTTCAGAGTGCAGGCACTGTACTTCCCATCTCCAGGACTCAAGTCCGGCCTGCCGGTTTCCCTAAACCCCTTCATAAATGTTACTTTGCTCACACTCCAACAGCACTTCAAGTATTAAAAACCATATGTCTCCATTCACCCCTATCAAACACGCTCACGCATGCCTGCTGGAAGTCCAAGCCCCTCGCACACAAAACCTCCTTTACCCCCTCCCTCCAACCTTTCCTAGGCCGACCCCTACCTCGCCTTCCTTCCACTACAGACTGATACACTCTTGAAGTCACTCTGTTTCTCTCCATTCTCTCTACATGTCCGAACCACCTCAACAACCCTTCCTCAGCCCTCTGGACAACAGTTTTGGTTATCCCGCACCTCCTCCTAACTTCCAAACTACGAATTCTCTGCATTATATTCACACCACACATTGCCCTCAGACATGACATCTCCACTGCCTCCAGCCTTCTCCTCGCTGCAACATTCATCACCCATGCTTCACACCCATATAAGAGCGTTGGTAAAACTATACTCTCATACATTCCCCTCTTTGCATCCAAGGACAAAGTTCTGTCTCCACAGACTCCTAAGTGCACCACTCACCCTTTTCCCCTCATCAATTCTATGATTCACTTCATCTTTCATAGACCCATCCGCTGACACGTCCACTCCCAAATATCTGAATACATTCACCTCCTCCATACTCTCTCCCTCCAATCTGATATCCAATCTTTCATCACCTAATTATATATATATATATATATATATATATATATATATATATATATATATATATATATATATATATATATATATATTGTACAGTGGCCACTTTACGAGATACACAGTCTGAATTTCTTGTGACATGAATTAAACAATGTGCGGGAAGCACGCCTTGGAGATTCTGGTCCATGTTGACATAACATTACGCAGTTGATGCAGATTTGTCAGCTGCACATTCAGGCTGCAAATCTTCCTTTTCACTATATCTCAAAAGTGTATGCCAAATTCTGACCCTACCACCTGCATGTCGCAGCAGAAGTCATGATACTTCACATCAGTTGACGTTTTCTCAATCTTCAGTAATGAAACCCAGTTTTTTTTTTTGTTTTGTTTTTTGCAGTAACCCATCCACTTCAAGGTTCGACGTATTGTGCGTTCAGAGACGGTCGTCTGCATATTACTATTATAATTCGAGGTTATTCAAGTTATTGTCACTTTCTTGTCAGCTTGAACCAGTTTGGCAATTCTCCTCTGACCTCTCTCATTATCAAGACATTCGTGCCCACAGACCTGTTGCTCATTGGATGTTTTGTTTCTCACGCCATTCTCTGCAAACTCTAGAAATTGTTGAGCGTGAAAATCCCAGATCATCAGTTTCTGAGATACTCCACAATCAAAGTTACACAGATCACATTTTTTCTGTTATTCGGTCTGAACACCAACTTAACCTCTTGACCATGGCTGCATACGTTTAGGCACTGAGGTGCTGCCACGTGATTGGTTAATTAAATATTCGCATTAAGAAGCAGGTGTGTACAGGTGTACCTAATAAAGTGGCCACTGAGCGTATGTATAACTACTCCCCTTCACAATTATATTCTTGCCTACGCTGTTTGCACTCCACTCTCAACTTACACAGAAGAGGAGATACCGACTTCCCCCGAGGTACATTAATCACTAACTATCGGCTTCAGCTCCCTGAGGATGGCGATGGCAGGCTTCAAATGCTGCTGAGAAAACACAGTTGACGATAATCACTAGACACTACGGTGTAACTACTGGGAGTGGTGTGAGGATGAATGGATGATTGAGACTTAGCATTGGGTGATGAAGTGGACATCCTGGGGGTGAAATATGACTCTGTCATGACTGTGGAGATGAACCTCGCAACTAAGGTAGCCAAGATACTCGCAGCAGTGAAAATAGCTACGTAATTACTCGACAGTAAAGGATGCAAACCTGTTAAAGAGACACAACTTAGCTCATTAAAACGAGTACACTCCACTCTCCTGGATGGCATGCTTCCCAGTACTATATACAGCTTACGAACAAGGTAAAGGACAAGATATGGCACACACATAACAGCGTAACCCTTTATTAAAATAATGTTTCATTCGAGAATAAGGCTCCCCTTGGGTGAAATTTCGTTATAGTGCAACATTACGTTGTATAATGCATCTTTGTGACCGGTTTCTCGGTTGTTTTCTAAAAATCCAGTAGTCGCGGTTCGTTTCAAGACTGAGCTTACTCCAGTGTACACGGCGAGTTTTCTCAATAATAATAATAGTAATAAATAATGAAAAATGTAAATAATTTAAATGATTAATAATAAATAAAAAATAAAATAATTACAAACTAATAATCAAATGATATTATTACATTACTATTGTTATATACATGGGGTCACAAGGCGCCTGGGCAATGTGAGGACGTTAGGTTTAATTTAAGAAAGGAGAGTAGCCCTAGCTCATGAAATCACAAGCTCATCTGACATCAAGGCACTCCTTCCCTTGAAGGTCGAGTTTTCTCAAGGTTCCTCAGTTGTTCCGTTCTCCCTAATTCCTGGTGAGAGCAAAACCCGTATGTGTCATTTAGGACAAGGAGCGATGGAGGATCGATACTCCATCCCGCATTGTTTAGTGAATTTTAGGTCGTTACTCCATCTCTAAGAAGAGATAATACACACACGAAACCCGAATCAGGGGCATAGATATAGGAGCAGAGGCAGAAGCGAATGGAGAGGAAATGACGTGTGTGAAATACGTAGAAAAAATGAGAGTGAAGATCGGGGTGAGTTTATTAAATGAGAAAAAGAACTGGAAGAGGCAAGAACGAATGAGAACACTTCTGGTCAGCTGGAAATAATAGTCTGGTAATGACACACACACACACACACACACACACACACACACACACACACACACACACACACACACACACACACACACACACACACGTGTATGTCAGGCCCATACTGGAGTATGCAGTACCTGTTTGGAACCCGCACTTGATAAAGCACGTCAAGAAACTAGAGAAAGTACAAAGGTTTGCCACAAGGTTAGTTCCAGAGCTAAGGGGAATGTCCTATGAAGAAAGATTAAGGGAAATCGGCCTGATGACACTGGAGGACAGGAGGGTCAGGGGAGACATAATAACGACATATAAAATACTGCGTGGAATAGACAAGGTGGACAAAGACAGGATGTTCCAGGGAGGGGACACAGAAACAAGAGGCCACACCTGGAGTTTACCTGGAGAGAGAGAGTTGAAGACACAAATGAGTCAGATAGATATTAGGAAGTATTTCTTCAGTCATAGAGTTGTAAGGCAGTGGAATAGCCTAGAAAATGATGTAGTGGAGGCAGGAACCATACACAGTTTTAAGACGAGGTTTGATAAAGCTTATGGAGCGGGGAGAGAGCGGGCCCAGTAGCAACCGGTGAAGAGGCGGGGCCAGGAGCTAAGACTCGACCCCTGCAACCACAAATAGGTGAGTACAAATAGGTGAGTACACACACACACACACACACACACACACACACACACACACACACACACACACACACAATCATACCCAACAGCCTCCCATTGCCCAGGTGCCACATGAACGTTGCGTGTTTAGCGCTTCCCCATGAATACAATATAAACCAACGAACATATTATTTTCGACGCAGAGGTCCGAAACACACAAGGAGACAGAAATAAAAGAGTTATAGCTTACACAGTGCCTCTTCCAACAGAGGTTCTTTTCAGCAGATGGATCTGAAGACCTTCACTGAGTAAGTGTTGTGATATATATTGTGTAGTGTTGTGGTGACATTTTTGAGTAGTAATGTATATTGTGAAGTGTTATGTTGTGATGTATATATTTAGACATCAGTTAATATATATATATATATATATATATAGGTATTATTTATTATTAATATATTTTGACCTCAAACTGAAGTCTTAAGCAGAGAAATGTTGTTTATTTTTTGCGTGTGGGTTTGGATGGCTGACAGTAACCTGTTCTTCAAAGTTTAGAGTTTCAATTTTACGGCAACAAATAATGTGGAAATAAAGAGAAAGTGAAAAAGGAAAAAATGGATGATACAGTATATGTTACAGTCCCAGTACACTCACTCTTCACCACACACAACTGTCTCCCCACCACACACGCAGTTGTTACCAACACCACACACACAACTGTCACCCCTAACACACACAACTGTCTCCTCTACCATAGATACATACACACACACACACACAACTGTCTCCCTAATACACACAGTCACCCCACCACACACACACACAACTGTAACCCCACCATAAGCACACAACTGTCACCCACACCACACTCACACAAGTGTCACCCCCACCACATTCACACAACCGTCACCCCCCCACACACACACACAACTGTCACCCCACCACACACACCACTGCCACCCCCCACACACAAAACTGTCACCCCACCACACACAACTATCAACCCACCACACACACACAACTGTCACCCACACCACACTCACACAACTGTCACCCACACCACACTCACACAACTGTCGCCCCCACCACACACACACAACCGTCAACCCCCCACACACACACAACTGTCACCCCACCACACACACCACTGCCACCCCCCACACACAAAACTGTCACCCCACCACACACAACTATCACCCCACCACACACACACAACTGTCACCCCACCACACACACACAACTGTCACCCCACCACACACACAACTATCACCCCCCACACACAACTATCACCCCACCACACACACAGCTATCACCCCACCACACACACAACTATCACCCCACCACACACACAACTATCACCCCACCACACACACAACTATCACCCACCACATACACAACTATCACCCCACCACACACACAACTATCACCCACCACACACACAACTATCACCCCACCACACACACAACTATCACCCCACCACACACACAACTATCACCCCACCACACACACAACTATCACCCCACCACACACACAACTATCACCCCACCACACACACAACTATCACCCCACCACACACACAACTATCACCCCACCACACACACAACTATCACCCCACCACACACACAACTATCACCCCACCACACACACAACCATCACCCCACCACACACACAACTATCACCCCACCACACACACAACTATCACCCCACCACACACACAGCTGTCACCCCACCACACACACAACTATCACCCCATCACACACACAACTATCACTCCACCACACACACAACTATCACCCCACCACACACACAACTATCACCCCACCACACACACAACTATCACCCCACCACACACACAACTATCACCCCACCACACACACAACAATCACCCCACCACACACACAACTATCACCCCACCACACACACAACTATCACCCCACCACACACACAACTATCACCCCACCACACACACAACTATCACCCCACCACACACACAACTATCACCCCACCACACACACAACTATCACCCCACCACACACACAACTATCACCCCACCACACACTCAACTATCACCCCACCACACACACAACTATCACCCCACCACACACACAACTATCACCCCACCACACACACAACTATCACCCAACACACACACAACTATCACCCCACCACACACACAACTATCACCCCTCCACACACACAACTATCACCCCACCACACACACAACTATCACCCCACCACACACACAACTATCACCCCACCACACACACAACTATCACCCCACCACACACACAACTATCACCCCACCACACACACAACTATCACCCCACCACACACACAACTATCACCCCACCACACACACAGCTATCACCCCACCACACACACAACTATCACCCCACCACACACACAACTATCACCCACCACACACACAACTATCACCCAACCACACACACAACTATCACCCCACCACACACACAACTATCACCCCACCACACACACAGCTATCACCCCACCACACACACAACTATCACCCCACCACACACACAACTATCACCCACCACACACACAACTATCACCCAACCACACACACAACTATCACCCAACCACACACACAACTATCACCCAATCACACACACAACTATCACCCCACCACACACACAACTATCACCCCACCACACACACAACTATCACCCCACCACACACACAACTATCACCCCACCACACACACAACTATCACCCCACCACACACACACACACACACACACACACACACACACACACACACACACACACACACACACACACACACACACACACACACACTCCGCTATCGATAAAAGGAATCTACTTTTTTCAATAATTATACTTCAGTTCATGATAGATTTATCGACCATAACAAATATCCTTTAATCCCTGATAGACTTATTGTCTAAACAAATTTTAGAAAAAAATATTTATATATACATAAGTGCATACACACATTTATATATACATAAGTACATACACACATTCATACATAGATATATACGTCGGTGGAAATTTCCTCAGAAAGAGAGGAAAAGAAAGTAGGAGAAAGTGGAAAAGCGAGAAGGGGAAATAGAGAGGGAAGAAAGTAATGAAAAAGGGGAAGTGAGAGTTAAAGGAAATGGAAAGGAAATATGGGGGGAATGAATGGAGAAAGGGGAAGGGAAAATCTGAATATGTAAAACCTGGAAGTAAGTGGTTAAAGATGAGAGAGCGAAAGAGAGAGAAGAAAAAGGAGTGAGTAAGTAAAGGAGAAAGTGAGAATTGAAAGTAAGAAATGGAGAGAGAAAAAAGAAAGTGTCCTAATATGATTACATATATAATCACCTAATTGTATTTGCAGGGGTCGAGACTCGGCTCCTGGGCCCGCCTCTTCACTGAACGCTACTAGGTCCTCTCTCTCCCTGCTCCATGAGCTTTATCATACCTCGTCTTAAAGCTATGTATGGTTCCTGCCTCCACTACATCGCTCACCAGACTGTTCCACTTCCTGACCACTCTATGACTGAAGAACTGCTTCCTAACATCCCTGTGACTCATCTGAGTCTTCAGCTTCCAAGGGTGACCCCTTGTTTCTGTGTCCCCTCTCTAAAACATCTTGTCTCTGTCCACCTTGTCTATTCCACGCAGGATTTTGTATGTCGTTATCATGTCTTCCCTATCCCTCCTGTCCTCCAGTGTCGTCAGGCCGATCTCCCTCAACCTTTCTTCATAGGACATTCCCCTTAGCTCTGGAACTAACCTTGTCGCAAACCTTTGCACTTTCTCTAATTTCTTAACGTGCTTCACCCGGTGCAGGTTCCAAACTGGTGCTGCATACTCCAGTATGGGCCTGACGTACACGGTGTACAGTGTCTTGAAAGATTCCTTACTTAGGTATCGGAATGCTAATCTCAGGTTTGCCAGGCGCCCATGTGCTGCAGCAGTTATCTGGTTGATGTGTGCTTCCGGAGACGTGTTCGATGTTATAATCACGCCAGGATCTTTCTCCTTGAGCGAGGTTTGCAGTCGTTGGCCACCTAGCCTATACTCCATATGCGGTCTTCTTTGCCCTTCTCCAATCTTTATGGTTTTGCATTTGGCAGGGTTGAATTCGAGAAGACAGTTGCTGGACCACGTGTCCAGCCTGTCCAGGTCTCTTTGAAGGTCTGCCTGATCCTCATCTGATTTAATTCTCCTCATTAACTTCACATCATCTGCGAACAGTGACACCTCTAAGTCTAACCCTTCCATCATGTCATTCACGTATACCAAAAATAGTACTGGTCCAAGGACCGACATCTGTGGGACCCCGCTCGGCACAGGCGCCCACTGTGATACCTCATCACGCACCATGACTCGTTGTTGCCTCCCTGTCAGATATTCTCTGATCCATTGAAGCGCCCTTCCCGTTATACGGGCCTGATCCTCTAGTTTCTGCACTACTCTCTTGTGAGGAACTGTGTCGAAGGCCTTCTTGAAGTCCAAGAAGATGCAATCAACCCACCCCTCTCTCTCGTCTCTTACTTCTGTTACTTTATCATAAAACTCCAGAAGGTTTGTGACACAGGATTTGCCTTCCATGAATCCGTGTTGGTTGTCATTTATACTCTTGTTCCGTTCCAGGTGCTCCACCACTCTCCTCCTGATAATCTTCTCCATGACTTTCCATACTATACACGTCAGTGACACTGGTCTGTAGTTTAGCGCCTCTTTTCTGTCTCTTGTGTGTGTGTGTGTGTGTGTGTGTGTGTGTGTGTGTGTGTACTCACCTAGTTGAGGTTGCGGGGGTCGAGTCCGAGCTCCTGGCCCCGTGTGTGTGTGTGTGTGTGTGTGTGTGTGTGTGTGTGTGTGTGTGTGTGTGTGTGTGTGTGTGTGTGTGTGTGTGTGTTTGTGTGTGTGTGTAAGATCACAGTAAACAGGTGATATCACAATATGCAGAATGACCACTGTGAAAAAATAGTGAAATTCCAAGCGCATTCATGACTTCTGAAGTCATGATTTCTCGTGACTTAGAGAGAGAGAGAGAGAGAGAGAGAGAGAGAGAGAGAGAGAGAGAGAGAGAGAGAGAGAGAGAGAAATGATGAAAGAATGCCTCATTGAGTGGAGAAGTGATTCAAAAACTCTACAGAATTACAGAAAGATGCATAAAAGGGTAAAGGAAAAAGAAGGCTGGAAGTGGTGCAAAGAATAGAGGAGGTGCTGGGACACGCAAGAGGTGCAGCGCTGAGCACTCCTGGCTGATGTCCTTAACAAATGGTCCATGGAAGGGTGGAACAAGGTGAGGGGGATGGGGAAGAGCAGAAGCAGGAGAAGGAAGAGAAGAGAAGAGGAGGACGTAGAGGAAGCTAGTTAGTTGATGTAATGGAAGAGAAGAGAAGAATGAGGAGATGAGGTGAAGAAGTATGTGATAATGGGGAGCAGGTAGAGAAGGAGGAGGATGAAGAGCAGGTGGAAAAGGAAGATGCAGACGAATTAAGAGGAAGAGGAGGAATAAGATGGTTTTGACATCACACTGACTACACTAACACCTGAGGTCGCTCACGTACTGCACTTCATCACGACAACCATCACTCACTATCTCTACTTTTTCTCGTTTACACAAAAATAAATGACAGTTTAAATACATGCCTGCAATACATGATATTGATACATATATATATACTATAATATATATACGTCGTGCCGTATAGGAAAAACTGGTCAGTTAGCAAAGACCCATTTAAAATTTAGTCCTTTCTAAAATTTTATCTTATACGTTTAAAGATATATTTTTTCATTTATGTTAATGTAAAAATTAATAATTTTGTCTCAAAAGAATCTTACAAAACTTACCTGACCTTATAATAACAAGCGCAATTTAATTTAGCCTAATCTAACTAAACATATTTTACATAAGTTTACAATAATTTAATAATAAACAAACACATTGAAATATATTTTTTTCGTTAGGTTCAGAATGATTTTTGCGAAATTACTGCACACACAAATTTTCGCTTGCCTTATACGGCAAGAAGAGCGTTGCTATTTAAGCCAAAATCGCAAGTTTTACCCATATAACAACACACACACACACACACACACACACACACACACACACACACACACACACACACAATCATGAACTGATATACGAAATACTGGCATCCTACTTCAGTTTAGATCTGGTACCCCAGATCATCTTAATTAAGGACTAGTTTTAACTATAGTATACAACCCTTCCCCAGGATGCCGCTCATAACGGTCGACCAACGCCTAGTTACCAATTCACTGTTAAGTCACACAAAGAGTAGTGGACCTTTAAATTTCATCATCCCTTTTCTGTATGTAAAACTATAGTTCTCTGTAAAATGTATTTTTTGTTAATAAGTCCAATTGTTAATGTAAATCCAATTAATCCATTCCAGACTCCAAAAAAATATAAACAAAAAATACATTAAATACATTGGAGGGTCTACTGTATTCGGGAAAACTCCCCATCCAAGTATTCAGGGAAATTTTCCATTCAAAAGTATCCATGTAAATTCCGCACCAAAGTAATCAGGGAAAACTCCCAATACAACTATTCAGGAGAAATCCCCATCGGAGAATACTCAGAGGAAAGTCCCCATTCCAAGTGAACACTCGCCGTGCGGGTCTGGAGAAACCTCGCAGGGCTTTCCTTGGTCCCTCGTGTGAATTGGTTACCACGCCTTGGGTGAACGGGAAACATTTCACTGATTATAAGCCTGATATCTGAGGCATTATTTTATTATCAGTAGTAGTAGTAGCAATAGTAGTTGTAGTAATAGTAATAGTAGTTGTAGTAGTAGTAGTAGTAGCAATAGTAGTTGTAGTAGTAGTAGTAGCAGCAGCAATATTAGTTGTAGTAGTAGTAGCAGCAATAGTAGTTGTAGTAGTAGTAGCAGCAGCAATAGTAGTTGTAGTAGTAGTAGTAGCAGCAATAGTAGTTGTAGTAGTAGTAGTAGCAGCAATAGTAGTTGTAGTAGTAGTAGTAGCAATAGTAGTTGTAGTAGTAGTAGCAATAGTAGTTGTAGTAGTAGTAGTAGCAATAGTAGTTGTAGTAGTAGTAGCAATAGTAGTTGTAGTAGCAATAGTAGTTGTAGTAGTAGTAGCAATAGTAGTTGTAGTAGCAATAGTAGTTGTAGAAGTAGTAGCAATAGTAGTTGTAGTAGCAATAGTAGTTGTAGTAGTAGCAGCAATAGTAGTTGTAGTAGTAGCAGCAATAGTGGTAGTAGTAGTAGCAATAGTTGTAGTAGTAGCAGCATGTAGCAGTGTTGCTACAATAGTAGCCAGAAAGAGCAGCAGCAGCAGCAACAGTAGCTGCAGCAGTAGCAGCGCCGTGCAGCTGCAGCAGCAACAGTAGCTGCAGCAGCAGTGCAGCAACAGCAGCTGCAGCAGCAACAGCAGCTGCAGAGGCTGCAGCAGCTGCACAGCAAGGCAACAGTAGCCGCAGTGAGCACCCAGCAAATAGCAGTTGCAGTAGCAGCAGCAGCATCAGCAACAGTAGCTGCAGTAGCATCAGCAACAGTAGCTGCAGCAGCAGCAAACAGCAGCTGCAGTAGCAGTGCAGGGCACAGCACTGCAGCAGCAGTAACAGCAGCTGCAGCAGCAGCAACATGAGCCTGCAGCAGCAACAGCAGCTGCAGGCCAGCAGCACATTGCAGCACCAGTAGCCAGCAGCAACAGCAGCCGCAGCAGTGAGCAGCAACAGTGAGCCTAGCAGTGTTAAGCAATATGGCAGCAGTACGCACAGCTGTGTGCAGCAACAGAGTCAGGCAGCAGCACACCAGAGCTGCAGCAGCAGCAGGCCACAGCAGCTGCAGTAGCAGCACAGCGCTGGGCCATAATGCAGCAGCAGCAGCAACAGTAGCTGCAGCAGCAAATAGTGGCAGTAGCAGTACACAGCTTTGCAGCAGCAGCAATAGGCAGCCAGAGTAGCAGCAAGCACAGTAGCTGCAGTAGCAGCACACTAGTAGCTACAGTAGCAGCAGCAGCAACAGTAGCTGCAGCAGGCATACACCAGCAGCTGCAGTAGCATAACACAACATTGTATAGCAGCAGCAGCAAACAGCAGTCAGCAGCAGCAGCAATGCTGCTGGGCCAGTAGCCTGCAAAGTAGCAGCAGCAGCAGCAGCACAATAGCAGCCTGCAGCAGCAGCAGCAGCCACAACAGTAGCCAGCAGCAGCAGCGTTAAATAGCAGCTGCAGCAGCATACAACAGTAGCCGCAGCAGTAGCAGCAGCAACAGCCTGCTGCAGTAGCAGTGAGCACAAATACCAGCTGCAGTGTTGTTACAAATAGCATTGCAGCAGCAGCAGCAGCAAGGCCAGCAGCTGCAGCAGCAGCAGCACAGTAGCCAGGCAGCCCAGCAGCAGCACAACAGCTGCAGCAGCAGCAGCAACAGTAGCTGCAGCAGCATGTTGCCAACAGCAGCTGCTGCAGCAGCAGCAACACTGCAGCAGCAGCAGCAACAGTAACTGCAGTAGCAGCAAATAGCAGCAGCAGCAAGCAAATAGCCAGCAGCAAATAGTAGCCAGAGCAGCAGCAGCAAGGTCACCAGCAGCAGCATGCTGCCACAGAGCAGCAACATTGCAGCAGCAGCAGTAGCAAGGCGAGCCTGTGGCAGCATGTTACAACAGGTGGCAGCTGCAGCAGGCACAACAGCAGCAGCAGCAGCAGCAACAGCAGCTGCAGCAGCACGCAGCTGCAGCAGCAGCAAGGCACAGCAGTCACTGTGGCAGGTTGCCAACAGCAGCCGTAGTAGTAGTAGCAGCAACAGTAGTAGTAATAGTAGCAATAGTTGTAGTAGTATCAATAGTTGTAGTAGTAGCAGCAATAGTAGTTGTAGTAGTAGCAGCAATAGTAGTTGTAGTAGTAGCAGCAAGTAGTTGTAGTAGTAGCAGCAATAGTAGTTGCAGTTGTAGTAGCAGCAATAGTAGTTGTAGTACCAGCAATAGTAGTTGTAGTAGTAGTAGCAGCAATAGAAGTTGCAGTAGTAGTAGCAGCAATAGTAATAGTAGCAGCAATAGTAGTAGTAGCAGCAATAGTAGTAGTAGTAGCAGCAATAGTAGTAGTAGTAAATTCATCGGGAGCTTAATCCCGCAGGAGTAATACAGTGTTTGAGGAATGGGAGTCACCAGATTGTATCCACGTTCTATCAGATATAAAAATATATGAAAATAAAACTTACATCACTGGCAACATAATGGGAACTTCCCTAAACTTTACGGAACGTTTGTTCAATGTTCAGCTCCGTACGGACCATTGAAAACTTTGATACTGTCCGTTGAACGCTGGGGAATGTTAGTGTGTGTGTGTGTGTGTGTGTGTGTGTGTGTGTGTGTGTGTGTGTGTGTGTATGTGTGTGTGTGTATGTGTGTGTGTGTGTATGTGTGTGTGTATATGTACGTACGTATATGTGTGTGTGAGTTTGTATGTTTGTGTTTATAAGTGTTCGTGTGTGTGTGTGTGTGTGTGTGTGTGTGTGTGTGTGTGTGTGTGTGTGTGTGTGTGTGTGTGTGTGTGTGTGTGTGTGTGTTACGCATTTAGCTGTACTTACCAATTTAAGGCATCACTGTCGAGTCTCGGTTCCTAGCTCCGCCTCGTCTTCTCTGTCGACCGTATCCGTTCTTGGCTCTTCTCGCTTCCCTGTCTCCCTCTTTTCTCCCTCTCCTACATGTTTTCGATTCTCAAGCTAATCTCATTTTTGCCTTCCTGCTGTTTTATGTGAGCCAAGGTCACTTGTTGCTCTTCTTAGTGTATGTTCTCTTAGGAATAAACTGTATTTCTGCTTTCTGGCTACTTAATTTGTTCTTTCGTTTTGGTTATCTTTCTATACATCCTTGAGTGCTGTGGCATCCTTACTTCGGGCCACTTTCCCATACCCTAATTTAGTTCAACTCCTTCCATCTTTATTCCACTAACATTTCTTTCCGACAGATATTCATACCTGAGTACACATTGACGAATAGTACCTACCGATACTACACAGTGATTTCGTTTAGCAACTCTGACATGATGGATCAAAAAGCTTCCCATCCGTGTCTGGTCTCCCATTTATACCTCTGTTTACCAGTCAATTTCTTGTGATTAAAGTCACCTATCATCAGATTTTCTCGTTATTCCAGTGTGCTTTCCTTGCTACTTCTGGAATATTTACAGTAACATCTTTACTGAAAGAAGAGAGACACAAGAAAGCATAAAGCCTTTAGTTATAACGACATTTCACTCAACAGCAGCCGTAAATGTCACTATACGAAGTCAGAAGGCATAAAGGTCACTGAAGGCCGTCAGGTACGACTTGAGGTGTCATAGAGATCAGGAGGAACAAAGAGCAATGACATACATCTCAGAGGGTGTGAGGATAGAAGCGGTAAAACTGCGGGATGGCCATGTGTGACGCAGAGAGAGGGGGAAGGTGGGAAGGAAGAAAAAACAGAGGGAGAAAGATTGGAAAAAGGGAGGAAAATTTAAAAGAATGTTTAGCTGACTAGAGGGCGATAATGGACAAGGAAGAAGGATAAACTAAGACGAATAGGGATAATAAAGCAAGGCTGGAGGATAAGGAAGAGGGGTAGCATTGAAAATATAAAATATGTCGTGCCGAATAGGTAAGGCTAGCGATTTTGGCTTAAATAGCGACGCTCTTCTTGCCGAATAAGACGAGAAAATTTATGTATGCAATAATTTCGCAAAAACCATTCTGAACCTAACGAAAAAAAATTCATTGTGCTTGTTTATTATTAAATTACTGTTAGCTTTTCTAAAATATATTTAGTTAGACTAAGCTAAATTAAATTGCGATTGTTGTAATAAGGTTAGGCAAGTTTTCTAAGGTTCTTTATGTACTAAATTAATAATTTTTACTTTAACATAAAAAATATAGCTTTAAACGCATAACAGAAAATTTTAGAAAGAACTTAATTTCAAACGAGTTCTTGTTAATTGACTACATTGTTATTATTATATATATATATATATATATATATATATATATATATATATATATATATATATATATATATATATATATATATATATATATAATATTTTATTATCATCACACTGGCCGATTCCCACCAAGGCAGGGTGGCCCGAAAAAGAAAAACTTTCACCATCATTCACTCCATCACTGTCTTGCCAGAAGGGTGCTTTACACTACAGTTTTTAAACTGCAACATTAACACCCCTCCTTCAGAGTGCAGGCACTGTACTTCCCATCTCCAGGACTCAAGTCCGGCCTGCCGGTTTCCCTGAATCCCTTCATAAATGTTACTTTGCTCACACTCCAACAGCACGTCAAGTATTAAAAACCATTTGTCTCCATTCACTCCTATCAAACACGCTCATGCATGCCTGCTGGAAGTCCAAGCCCCTCGCACACAAAACCTCCTTTACTCCCTCCCTCCAACCTTTCCTAGGCCGACATTTACCCCGCCTTCCTTCCACTACAGACTGATACACTCTTGAAGTCATTCTGTTTCGCTCCATTCTCTCTACATGTCCGAACCACCTCAACAACCCTTCCTCAGCCCTCTGGACAACAGTTTTGGTAATCCCGCACCTCCTCCTAACTTCCAAACTACGAATTCTCTGCATTATATTCACACCACACATTGCCCTCAGACATGACATCTCCACTGCCTCCAGCCTTCTCCTCGCTGCAACATTCATCACCCACGCTTCACACCCATATAAGAGCGTTGGTAAAACTATACTCTCATACATTCCCCTCTTTGCCTCCAAGGACAAAGTTCTTTGTCTCCACAGACTCCTAAGTGCACCACTCACTCTTTTTCCCTCATCAATTCTATGATTCACCTCATCTTTCATAGACCCATCCGCTGACACGTCCACTCCCAAATATCTGAATACGTTCACCTCCTCCATACTCTCTCCCTCCAATCTGATATTCAATCTTTCATCACCTAATCTTTTTGTTATCCTCATAACCTTACTCTTTCCTGTATTCACCTTTAATTTTCTTCTTTTGCACACCCTACCAAATTCATCCACCAATCTCTGCAACTTCTCTTCAGAATCTCCCAAGAGCACAGTGTCATCAGCAAAGAGCAGCTGTGACAACTCCCACTTTGTGTGTGATTCTTTATGTTTTAACTCCACGCCTCTTGCCAAGACCCTCGCATTTACTTCTCTTACAACCCCATCTATAAATATATTAAACAACCACGGTGACATCACACATCCTTGTCTAAGGCCTACTTTTACTGGGAAAAAATTTCCCTCTTTCCTATATACTCTAACTTGAGCCTCAATATCCTCGTAAAAACTCTTCACTGCTTTCAGTAACCTACCTCCTACACCATACACTTGCAACATCTGCCACATTGCCCCCCCTATCCACCCTGTCATAAGCCTTTTCCAAATCCATAAATGCCACAAAGACCTCTTTAGCCTTATCTAAATACTGTTCACTTATATGTTTCACTGTAAACACCTGGTCCACACACCCCCTACCTTTCCTAAAGCCTCCTTGTTCATCTCCTATCCTATTCTCCGTCTTACTCTTAATTCTTTCAATTATAACTCTACCATACACTTTACCAGGTACACTCAACAGACTTATCCCCCTATAATTTTTGCACTCCCTTTTATCCCCTTTGCCTTTATACAAAGGAACTATGCATGCTCTCTGCCAATCCCTAGGTACCTTACCCTCTTCCATACATTTATTAAATAATTGCACCAACCACTCCAAAACTATATCCCCACCTGCTTTTAACATTTCTATCTTTATCCCATCAATCCCGGCTGCCTTACCCCCTTTCATTTTACCTACTACCTCACGAACTTCCCCCACACTCACAACTGGCTCTTCCTCACTCCTACAAGATGTTATTCCTCCTTGCC
>NC_091325.1:13982223-13992223 GCF_038502225.1 Cherax quadricarinatus | reverse complement strand
AATGCTAAACCGATGTAGCGAGACATTTAACAATAGAAAAGAATAGAAGCAACTAAAAAAATGGATTGAAAAATTCCAAACGGGGCAACTGGCTTCAATATCTCAAGATGCTGGAGGTGGTGTTAGCTGGTGGTGGTGGTAGCTGGTGGTGGTGGTAGTGATAGCTGGTGGTGGCAGTGTTAGCTGGTGATGGTGTTAGCTGGTTGTGGTGGTGTTAGCTGGTGGTGGTGGTGTTAATTGGTGGTTGCGGTGGTGTTAGCTGGTGGTGGTGGTGTTAGCTGGTGGTGGTGGTAACTGGAGGTGGTGGTGTTAGCTGGTGGTGGTGGTGTTAGCTGGTGGTGGTGGTAACTGGAGGTGGTGGTGTTAGCTGGTGGTGGTGGTGGTAACTGGTGGTGGTAGTGATAGCTGGTGGTGGCAGTGTTAGCTGGTGGTGGTGTTGTTAGCTGGTGGTGTTGGTGTTAGCTGGTGGTGGTGGTAACTGGTGGTGGTAGTGATAGCTGGTGGTGGCAGTGTTAGCTGGTGGTGATGGTGTTAGCTGGTTGTGGTGTTAGCTGGTGGTGGTGGTGTTAATTGGTGGTTGCGGTGGTGTTAGCTGGTTGTGGTGGCGTTAGCTAGTTGTGGTGGCGTTAGCTGGTGGTGGTGGTGTTAGCTTGTTGTGGTGGTGTTAGCTGGTTGTGGTGGTGTTAGCTGGTTGTGGTGGTGTTAGCTGGTTGTGGTGGTGTTAGCTGGCTGTGGTGGTGTTAGCTGGTTGTGGTGGTGTTAGCTGGTTGTGTTGGTGTTTGCTGGTTGTGGTGGTGTTAGGTGGTTGTGGTGGTGTTACATAAGAACAATTGAGACACTTATGCAACACATGGGAATCTTTGTTGAAGAAACGTTTCTCCACACAGTGGCTTCATCAGTCCAATACAAAGTAGAAATTGGTAAGTATAGTAGAAGTTCGAGGTAATCAGTCCCTCAACCTGGAATCGATGTGTTCAGTCCATCACTCTTGTAGGAAGTGCAGCATAGGGCCAGAGAGGTGGCTTATATACTTACCAATTTCTACTTTGTATTGGACTGGTTGTGGTGGTGTTTGCTGGTTGTGGTGGTGTTACCTGGTGGTGGTGGTGTTAACTGGTTGTGGTGGTGGTGATAGCTGGTGGTGGTGGTGTTAGCTGGTGGTGGTGGTGTAACCTGGTGGTGGTGGTGTTTGCTGGTTGTGGTGGTGTTACCTGGTGGTGGTGGTGTTAACTGGTTGTGGTGGTGGTGATAGCTGGTGGTGGTGGTGTTAGCTGGTGGTGGTGGTGTTAGCTGGTGGTGGTGGTGATAGCTGGTGGTGGTGGTGGTGTTAGCTGGTGGTGGTGGTGGTGGTGGTGTTAGCTGGTGGTGGTGGTGTTAGCTGATGGTGATGGTGTTAGCTGATGGTGATGGTGTTAGCTGGTTGTGGTTGTGTTAACTGGTTGTGGTTGTGTTAACTGGTTGTGGTGGTGTCAACTGGTGGTGGTGGTAACTGGTTGTGGTGGTGTTAGCTGGTTGTGGTGGTGTTAGCTGGTTGTGGTGGTGTTAGCTGGTTGTGGTGGTGTTAGCTGGTTGTGGTGGTGCTAGCTGGTTGTGGTGGTGTTAGCTGGATGTGGTGGTGTTAGCTGGTTGTGGTGGTAACTGGTTGTGGTGGTGTTTGCTGGTTGTGGTGGTGTTTGCTGGTTGTGGTGGTGTTAACTGGTTGTGGTGGTGTTAGCTGGTTGTGGTGATGTTAGCTGGTGGCGGTGTTAACTGGTTGTGGTGTTAACTGGTTGTGGTGTTAACTGGTTGTGGTGGTGTTAGCTGGTTGTGGTATTAATTGGTGGTTGTGGTGTTAGCTGCTTGTGGTGGTGGGGGGGTGTTAGCTAGTGGTGGTAGCTGGTGGTGATGGTGATGGGGATGATGATGATGGTAGTACTGGTGGGGCTGGGGTAGTATGAATGATGATAGCAGGTGGTGATAGTAGCTGGTGGTGATAGTAGCTAGCGGTGGTAGGAGCTGGTGGTGATAGCTGTTGGTGGTAGTAGCTGGTAGTGGTGGTAGCTGGTGGTGGGGGTAACTGGTGGTGATAGTAGCAGGTGGTGATAGTAGCAGGTGGTGATAGTAGCTGGTGGTGGGGGTAGTAGTATTGGTGATAATAGCTGGTGGTGGTGCTATTAATGGTATTAGCTGGTGGTTATATTAGTTGTAGTAACTGCTGGTGGTATTAAGGGTGGGGGCGATAGTGGCAGTATTAGTGGTGGCGATGGTAGTATGTGGCAGTAATGGTAACCATTGATGGTGGTGGTGACAGCCCGTGATGGTGGTGGTGATAGCTATTGACGATGGCGAGAGCCGGTTGCAGTTATAGCCGGTGACGCTGATAGCCAGTGATGGTGGTGATGATAGGCGGTGATGACTGAGGTGGTAGCCAGTAAAGGTGGTAGCAGCGAGTGGTGATGAAGGACAGTGTTGGAGTCTCCATCTCCACTCAGCTGATCATCTCTCGCTCCAACACCAGTTCACTAATTTCGCTAAAACTTTGTAGATGAATTATAACTTACGTAATGAAGACAAGTTCGCAAAAACCTGCATGAGAGCATGAGTATAATCAAATATATGTGGGAGAGTGTATGTTGAAGTATGTGGGAGAGTGTATGTTGAAGTATGTGGGGAGTGTATGTTGAAGTATGTGGGAGAGTGTATGTTGAAGTATGTGGGAGAGTGTATGTTGAAGTATGTGGGAGAGTGTATGTTGAAGTATGTGGGGAGTGTATGTTGAAGTATGTGGGAGAGTGTATGTTGAAGTATGTGGGAGAGTGTATGTTGAAGTATGTGGGAGAGTGTATGTTGAAGAATGTGGGGAGTGTATGTTGAAGTATGTGGGAGAGTGTATGTTGAAGTATGTGGGAGAGTGTATGTTGAAGTATGTGGGAGAGTGTATGTTGAAGTATGTGGGAGAGTGTATGTTGAAGTATGTGGGAGAGTGTATGTTGAAGTATGTGGGGAGTGTATGTTGAAGTACGTGGGAGAGTGTATGTTGAAGTACGTGGGAGAGTGTATGTTGAAGTATGTGGGAGAGTATATATTGAAGTATGTGGGAGAGTGTATGTTGAAGTATGTGGGGAGTGTATGTTGAAGAATGTGGGAGAGTGTATGTTGAAGTATGTGGGGAGTGTATGTTGAAGTATGTGGGGAGTGTATGTTGAAGTACGTGGGAGAGTGTATGTTGAAGTACGTGGGAGAGTGTATGTTGAAGTATGTGGGAGAGTGTATGTTGAAGTATGTGGGAGAGTGTATGTTGAAGTATGTGAGGAGTGTATGTTGAAGTACGTGGGAGAGTGTATGTTGAAGTACGAGGGAGAGTGTATGTTGAAGTACGTGGGAGAGTGTATGTTGAAGTACGTGGGAGAGTGTATGTTGAAGAACTATATATATATATATATATATATATATATATATATATATATATATATATATATATATATATATATATATATATTATATATATGCAATAAGATCACAGTTAACAGGTGATTTCAGAATATGCAAAACAACCACTCTGAAAGAATAGAGAAATTCCAAGCGCTTTCGTGACTACTCACATTATCAAGGAACTATGAAAGTAAAGCATCCAAGGAAGCTATATAAGGGGTCTGGCCAACACCTCACTATCAGATTCCACAACCGTTAAACACCTGACGTGGGCCGACCCAACTGGATAGGTCCTTTGCACAACTCACCCACAAACTATTCTACCCAAGAAAATTTAAAAATTATTATTTGTCCAGTGTATTATTAAATTCTTCCCAAATTCTATTAATAATAAATGGATCTAATTTATATAAACCAAAGGAAATATTCATATTATTGTCAAAACTGCTTTTTATGAAACAAGATTCAATTATATTTCTGTCGACCATGGACTTGCTTGATACTACTTTCTCAACTTTTTGAAAATCAATTGGATGGTTAAAATCTCTTACATGAATAAATAGAGCATTGGAATCTTGTCCAGTTCTAATGCTATATTTATGTTGTTTTAATCTTAGTTCGAGATTTTTACCAGTTTGACCGTAATAAACTTTATCGCAAATTTTACAAGGAATCTTATAGACACATCCATCAGCATTTTGGGGGGAATTCTTTATCAAAAGTTTTTTACTGTATCAAGATTTTTGAATACATCTTTAATATTAAAAGTCTTAAGAAGAGAAGGCATATCAACCAAGTTTTCATGGTAAGGGAGAACCAACATATTTTTAGTTGAATAAGGCTGGTTTTCCCTTTTTGGATTGTAAAAAGTATTTCTAGCAACTTTAAAAGATTTATCAATTACATTTCTTGGGTATTTTAAATCATTACCTATTTCATAAATTTTGGATATTTCCTCATCTATGAACTCAGGACTACAAATTCGTAAAGTTCTCAAAAACATTGATGAGAAAACAGACAGTTTGACTCTATCTTGATGCGAGTAATAATAGTGGACATAGGAACAGTTATTTGTAGGTTTTCTGTAAATTTTAAATTTGAATTCATTATTACCCTTAATAATTAAAACATCTAGAAATGGCAATGAGTTATTTTCTTCAAACTCAACAGTAAAGTTTATAGAATGGGCTAAGCTATTTAATTTTCCAAGGAAATGGTGTATATCTACGTTTTTAGGCATAAAACACAAAATATCATCAACATATCTGAACCATTTAGCTCTATTAGGGAGGATTGTGTTAAGCAACCTTGTTTAAAAAAATTCCATGTATAGGTTACTAAGAACAGGTGAAAGAGGATTTCCCATTGCCATACCAAACTTCTGAGTGTAAAACTTATCATTAAATACAAATTTTGCATCAACAATGCAAAGTTTAATAAGTTTATTGATAGTAGGAACTGGCAATGGTAAATCATAGTTAACGAGTTCTTCAGATAAGAAACTTAATAAATCATCAACAGGAACTTTCGTAAAGTTTCTTATCTGAAGAACTCGTTAACTATGATATACTATTGCCAGTTCCTACTATCATTAAACTTATTAAACTTTGCATTGTTGATGCAAAATTTGTATTTAATGATAAGTTTTACACTCAGAAGTTTGGTATGGCAATGGGAAATCCTCTTTCACCTGTTCTTAGTAACCTATACATGGATTTTTTTGAAACAAGGTTGCTTAACACAATCCTCCCTAATAGAGCTAAATGGTTCAGATATGTTGATGATATTTTGTGTCTTATGCCCAAAAATGTAGATATACACCATTTCCTTGGAAAATTAAATATCTTAGCCCATTCTATAAACTTTACTGTTGAGTTTGAAGAAAATAGCTCATTGCCTTTTCTAGATGTTTTAATTATTAAGGGTAATAATGAATTCAAATTTAAAATTTTCAGAAAACCTACAAATAACTGTTCCTATGTCTACTATTATTCCTCGCATCAAGATAGAGTCAAACTGTCTGTTTTCTCATCAATGTTTTTGAGAGCTTTACGAATTTGTAGTCCTGAGTTCATAGATGAGGAAATATCCAAAATTTATGAAATAGGTAATGATTTAAAATACCCAAGAAATGTAATTGATAAATCTTTTAAAGTTGCTAGAAATACTTTTTACAATCCAAAAAGGGACAACCAGCCTTATTCAACTAAAAATATGTTTGTTCTCCCTTACCATGAAAACTTGGTTGATATGCCTTCTCTTCTTAAGACTTTTAATATTAAAGTTGTATTCAAAAATCTTGATACAGTAAAAAAACTTTTGATAAAGAATTCCCCCCAAAATGCTGATGGATGTGTCTATAAGATTCCTTGTAAAATTTGCGATAAAGTTTATTACGGTCAAACTGGTAAAAATCTCGAACTAAGATTAAAACAACATAAATATAGCATTAGAGCTGGACAAGATTCCAATGCTCTATTTATTCATGTAAGAGATTTTAACCATCCAATTGATTTTCAAAAAGTTGAGAAAGTAGTATCAAGCAAGTCCATGGTCGACAGAAATATAATTGAATCTTGTTTCATAAAAAGCAGTTTTGACAATAATATGAATATTTCCTTCGGTTTATATAAATTAGATCCATTTATAATTAATAGAATTTGGGAAGAATTTAATAATACACTGGACAAATAATAATTTTTAAATTTTCTTGGGTAGAATAGTTTGTGGGTGAGTTGTGCAAAGGACCTATCCAGTTGGGTCGGCGCGCGTCAGGTGTTTAACCGTTGTGGGATCTGATAGTGAGGTGTTGGCCAGACCCCTTATATAGCTTCCTTAGATGCTTTACTTTCATAGTTCCTTGATAATGTGAGTAGTCACGAAAGCGCTTGGAATTTCTCTATTCTTTCAGAGTGGTTGTTTTGTATATATATATATATATATATATATATATATATATATATATATATATATATATATATATATATATATATATATATATATATATATATATATATATATATATATATATATATATATATATATATATATATATATATATATATATATATATATATATATATAATATATATATATATATATATATATATATATATATATATATATATATATAATATATATATATATATATATATATATATATATATATATATATATATATATATATATATATATATATATATATATATTATATATATATATATATATATATATATATATATATATATATATATATATATATATATATATATATATATATATATATATATATATATATATATATATATATATATATATATATATATATATATATATATATATATATATATATATATATATATATATATATATATATATATATATATATATATATATATATATATATATATATATATATATATATATATATATATATATATATATATATATATATATATATATATATATATATATATATATATATATATATATATATATATATATATATATATATATATATATATATATAATATATATATATATATATATATATATATATATATATATATATATATATATATATATATATATATATATATATATATATAATATATATATATATATATATATATATATATATATATATACATATAATTATATATATATATATATATATATATATATATATATATATATTTTATAATATATATATATATATATATATATATATATATATATATATATATATATAATATATAATTATACATACATATTTGTGACTGAGATATCTGATATCTGTCCGTCATCTAGTTTACTACCTGTCTTATCATTCTGAAAGAAGTTAAGATAAGCTGGAGATCAATAAAGCATTGATCGTGTGCATAACAAAGGCCTCCAGCATCTCTCCGCTGCTGACGGCTTTGTTGAGAAAAAAATTCGAACAGGATGGATAATCTCGAGAGAGATGAATCGTCTTGCTTGATCTTCTATCGTATCTAGAACTTGGAGATGGCATGGGACAGATAATCCCAGACAGTGGTTGACACTCATTGTGGGAGCGAACCTGTGTTCTTCAATAATGATAACCTCATAGCTGTTATGTTTGCAAGATTCACCACACGAGTTCTCGTGGTCAAATGCAGTCATTTTTCACTCACATGCCTCCACCTTCATTGTCACACCACAAGATTCTTCTGTTTATCCTCGTGCCAACTCTAATAATGATATATTGTGATCTGAAAGCCATTACAATCTGTGTTTGCTCACGACTGAATGGAACCTGCGCTCTGGGCAATATGGTTGAATGTTGATGAATGATGTGCCTCAGGTCATCTTCTCACGTCTATTTTCATTCATTCTCTCTCTCTCTCTCTCTCTCTCTCTCTCTCTCTCTCTCTAACGTGCTTAAATCTGCATTTAATATTCGAACTTTTTTTTTCGCCTTCTATCATAAGTAATATCCTTCCTTATTTATAA
The DNA here is from genome assembly GCF_038502225.1 of Cherax quadricarinatus. NCBI lineage: Eukaryota > Metazoa > Arthropoda > Malacostraca > Decapoda > Parastacidae > Cherax > Cherax quadricarinatus. The sequence continues at coordinate 13,984,336 of NC_091325.1, read as the reverse complement.
GTTGCTAGTCTCTTTCATACCAGTCATCCCTAAGTCACCTGTCCTCTTCACACTAATCATACTAAGTTACGTGTATTCTTTTCTAACCAATCATACCCATGTCATCTACCACTTCATACCAATCATACCCAAGTCTTCTACCACTTCATACCAATCATAACTATACCACTGCCCCTTCATACCAATCAGGTGAAGCCACACAACACGCACCACCTGTCAGTGCTCTTGACGTCATCACTCGACCCCCCTCTTACAACCCCCCTTAACTCCACCTCCCTACCATCCATCCATCCAGCCTCCAATTCCCTCCCACACCCTCTTCCCAATCCTTAAAGGACACTTCTATATTGAGTTGATAGACATGTCTGACAGATATTTTCTGACACATGTAAACAGAAGGCATCTTTGGAGAATGGTATTATTTTCTCTCTCTCTTTATTACTCTCCCCCTCTCCCTTCCTCCCTCTCTTCCTTCACCGATCCTTACTTCCCATTTTATCTCCATCTTGCTCTCTATCCTTCCTTCCCCTCGTGTGATTTATCACTGTTTCCCTCCCACTATCTATCCATCCCTCCCTCGTATGATTAATCCCTACCTTCCTCCCACTATCTATCTTTCCTTCACTCGTATGATTTTTCCCTGCCTCCCTCCTACTATCTATTCCTCCTTCACTTCCATGATTTGTCCCTGCCTCCATTCCACAATCCTTCCTTCTCTCCTATGAGCTATCCCTCCCACTATATATCCCTGCCTCCATTACGCTATCCCTCTCTTCCTCTCACTATCTATCTCTCCCTCCCACTATCTATCCCTCTCTTCCTCCCATTATCTATCCCTCCCTCCCTCCCACTATCTATCCCTCTCTCCCACTATCTATCCCTCCCTCCCTCCCACTATCTATCCCTCGCTTCTTCCCACTATCCCTCCCTCCCTCCCTCCCTCCCACTGTCTATCCCTCTCTCCCTCCCACTATCTATCCCTCTCTCCCTCCCACTATATATCCCTCTCTCCCTCCCATTATATATCCCTCTCTCCCTCCCACTCTATCCCTCTCTCCCTCCCACTAACTGTCCCTCTCTCCCTCCCACTGTCTGTCCCTCTCTCCCTCCCACTATCTAACCCTCCCTCTCTCTCACTATCCCTCCCTCCCACTATTTATCCCTCCCTCCCTCCCACTATATATCCCTCCTTCCCACCATCTATCCTTCTCTCCCTCACACTATCTATCCCTCCTCCCTCCCATTATCTATCCCTCCTCCCTCCCACTATCCCTCTCTCCCTCCCACTGTTTATTTCTCCTACCACAACTCGTCTGGTTACCTTTCAAAAAGTATCGTAAATATTAACTGTTGTCGAATAATATAAGAAATTTATGTAAATTGTTTTATGAAACTTGCCTCAATTTACATGTGTAATTATGCCAGTCTTTTTAATATTTATAAAATCAATAATGAATGACGGGAAAGAATGTTTAATTATTAGTAGCTTTTAATAAATTTTTACCACTCAGCGTTCAAAAGAGCATGTTGAAAAAAAAAATTTACAAAATGCAACAGAATATGCGAGCATTTGGTGAATTTCAGGGCATTTAATAGACCAGGAATGTTAGTTTATTATTTTTTTTCCACTATAACCCGCACACGAGAGAGTTTACAATGTTTCGGTCCGACTTGGACCATTTACAGTGACTTTGTAAATGATCCAAGTCGGATCGATATTGTTAGGTAAGACACATATGCAACAGTTAGGTATCTTTATTATGAAACGTTTCGCCTACACAGTAGGCTTCTTCAGTCAAGTATCTTCTGCTTCTATCAACTTTTCTGTACTTGACTGAAGAAGCCTACTGTGTAGGCGAAACGTTTCATAATAAAGATACCTAACTGTTGCATATGTGTCTTACCTAACAACCTGTCGGTATTTTATACCATTTTAATGTTCAATCGGATCGATATTGTTATGGAAAGCTTATCTCTCCTATGTTATTTGTTAGTTGTGTATTGTTCCAGCTACGGTATTGTACCTTTCTGCTCTTCATATTTTTATGTGAAACTCTAAACCCGTGTGGGTCATTCAGATCAAGTTGTTGCGGAGGTTCGACGCTCCGTCCTG
>NC_091325.1:13964723-13977223 GCF_038502225.1 Cherax quadricarinatus | reverse complement strand
GTTAGATAAGATGCATCAGGAAGCAGGACAAGCGTTTCCTGACGTGGGTCTTAGTCACATGATGACCCTGCACTGGAGCCTTTGGTCGTCTGACCGAGTCCTTCCGCTGCCTTACCGATCCATCTTCTTTAAAAATTATATAAGCTTAAAATACACAAATAACCCGAATATAGAAGACAAGAGCTTACGCCGACGTTTCGGTCCGACTTGGACCATTTCCAAAGTCCAAGTTGGACCGAAACGTCGTCGTAAGCTCCCTCTTATATATGCGGGTAATTTATGTATCGTTCCAGTCACGGTATTGTGCCTTTTTTGTTATTTATAAGCTTAAAATGACACACACACACACACACACAGGAATGGACCAATATATCGCCTTATAAGGCAAACAAACACTTTATCAAAGAGTTCACTTCGTCGACGATTATTCACTCCTCGAACGACTCGGCTCTGAGCGAATTTATACAACAAGAGAACAAGAGAGAAATAAAGTAATTTGAAAATGGAAATGAAAATGACACTACGGTAGAATGGAAGCCTTTATTGTCCCAATAAAGGTTTACAGTCCTCCATAGTGTCTTTTTACCAGCTTGTTGGTTTTACAGCCTCTTTTCCGGAGATAATGAATCCTCTGATTTACAGCTGGCTCCATCTTTAATCCTGGAAATGAAGAGGCTGGTAGAAGAGAATTCTTTAATACAACGTTTCGCCTAATGTTGAGCTTTATCCTGTACGAAACATTGTATTAAAGGATTTTCTACTATCAGCGTCTTCATTTCTACTTGTCGGCTTTGGTTATTGTCTACCTCCAACTTTAAGAACTTAAGAAAGGAGGAACACTGCATCAGGCCTACTGGCCCTTACCAACCAGCTCCTTCAAAAACATAAACTCACCTATTCCCTGTTTGTTTCTTAATACTATAATTAATAATGATTAAGATGATGCCTGAGAGTCTAGGAAGACCTTTAAATACGCCGAGGATGAGTAACAGCTCAGAGAATGGGAATAAATGTAGGAATGGTGACAGTAATAATATACTATAAAGTCAAAATGATGTATAAGACACGGCGACTGTCTTTTTTATTGGTTTTTATTGGTTTTTATTGGTTTGCCTCATCTGACTTCTATACAAGAGATCATCTTCCTGCCTATGTTAATCACATATATAATTATAACCATAATTTTTAAAGGGGTGGACCGGTAAGCCAGGGGAAAGCCTCAGTCAGATGACCAAAAGCTCCAGTTGCCGGTCATCATATGACTATGACCCACGTCAGTAAACTTATTACCTAACCTAACCTAACTTGCCAATGCTTCAGATTCATGAAGACTGAGGCAATGAACATCATCTCAGCTGGAAGATTGATTACTTCGTCTTCTACTGTCACCAGTTTCATTACCTTCAAGTAATCTCTGTATTGAAGTGATAAAGCCATTGGCTGGCGAAAAATATTCATAATAAATATACCCAGGTGTTGTACATGTGTCTTATTCATCATAAATGCACGAATTCTAAACTTATGTGAACGACCTTTAAATTTAAAACAAAAAAAAAAGTAACGAAGATTGGTATGCTGTGGAATAATCTGAACGTTGTGGTTATGACAATGACTGGTTGCCATGTTCGGCAGAGATGCTGGTACATATGTCTTGCAATCTTATATATAACAGTAAAATGAATACATGAAATTTTATGCACTTTCAGTGACAGACGGTAACACGCAGTGTGTACTCACCTAGTTGAGGTTGCAGGGGTCGAGTCCAAGCTCCTGGCCCCCTGTGTGTGTGTGTGTGTGTTTGTGTGTGTGTGTGTGTGTGTGTGTGTGTGTGTGTGTGTGTGTGTGTGTGTGTGTGTGTGTGTGTGTGTGTGTGTGTGTGTGTGTGTACTCACCTAGTTGTACTCACCTAGTTGAGGTTGCGGGGGTCGAGTCCGAGCTCCTGGCCCCGCCTCTTCACTGATCGCTACTAGGTCACTCTCCCTGAGCCGTGAGCTTTATCATACCTCTGCTTAAAGCTATGTATGGATCCTGCCTCCACTACATCGCTTCCCAAACTATTCCACTTACTGACTACTCTGTGGCTGAAGAAATACTTCCTAACATCCCTGTGATTCATCTGTGTCTTCAGCTTCCAACTGTGCCCCCTTGTTACTGTGTCCAATCTCTGGAACATCCTGTCTTTGTCCACCTTGTCAATTCCTCTCAGTATTTTGTATGTCGTTATCATGTCCCCCCTATCTCTCCTGTCCTCCAGTGTCGTCAGGTTGATTTCCCTTAACCTCTCCTGTGTGTGTGTGTGTGTGTGTGTGTGTGTGTGTGTGTGTGTGTGTGTGTGTGTGTGTGTGTGTGTGTGTGTGTGTGTGTGTGTGTGTTAGGAATAAGGACCGCTACTTGCATGTGGTGAAGCAGTGAATTACGTACATGCGACAGACAGTGAAAGCTTAAATTCACGTGCCGCTTGTCAACTCCAGCAATCACCCGTTAGACAGACTAGACGCGTCCCTTCTCCGAGCTGAATATCAACAAACCCAATCAATCGCTAAATAGAAGAGGAAACCATCGGACAATGCTAGAAACCTGACGCTAACACCAGCTTCAGTAAGGATGCAAATCCTACGGATAACGCTAGAAATCGTGGTTCATACCGGCCTACTCTTATATAGCGCTATTCACCCACGCTAGCCCTCCTGAACCTTTGATGCCTCGATTCTGGCCAGAACAGACAAAAACGAAGTCAAATTGGACACTAACGAATCGATTACGGACGGAAATATTAGCGAAACGAGACAGGCGCTCCCATTAATCCCTGAAAAAGATGAAGCGGATGGAGGGAAGAGTTTGACCAGGTACATCAGAAATGGTGGAATTTGAAACCTCCTAGATAAGGAATTCGTACGAGTCTCCCGTGTGTACTCGGGAGGTCGCTGCCCAGTTGACATGCAGGTGACAAGGGTAGGCAGGGCCTCATTTCTACGCCTCCGACTGGGTTAATTAGAGGCTAGTCATGCTTCGCTGATGGATGAGACCTCAGAAACCCGCCAGCGTCGCTCTCCTGAGAAATGCGCCCAAGACGCCCAATTCATTGGCTTTCAACGGCTCTCACGCGTGAGGGCCCGTACCCCTCATCACGGGTAATGCGACGCATGTTTTGTTTTTTCTTCTTCCCCAAGATACACGAAACATTGCGACAGCCGGCTGCTGGTCAATTCCGGAGATTGCGGAACACACCAGCGCGGGATTCGTGGTTTCATTAACGACACTTTGTACTGGTGGCCATGTGGGTAACCATGCAGGGACGGGTCCTCAGCGGGGAGTCTGGCGTGCTCACCTGCTGCTGCTGTTGCTGCTGCTGCTACTGTCACTGCTACTGCTGCTGTTGCTGCTGCTACTGTTGCTACTGTTGGTCTTCTTCTTCTTCTTCTTCTTCCTCTTTTTCTTCCTCCTCTTCTTCTTCCTCTTTTTCTTCCTCCTCCTCTTCTTCCTCCTCTTCTTCCTCCTCTTCTTCCTCCTCTTCTTCTTCCTCTTCTTCCTCTTCTTCTTCCTCCTCTTCTTCTTCCTCCTCTTCTTCCTCCTCTTCTCCTCCTCTTCTTCCTCCTCTTCTTCTTCCTCCTCCTCTTCTTCCTCCTCTTCTTCCTCCTCCTCTTCTTCCTCCTCCTCTTCTTCCTCCTCCTCTTCTTCCTCCTCTTCCTTCTCCTCCTCTTCCTTCTCCTCTTCCTCCTCTTCTTCCTCCTCCTCTTCTTCCTCCTCCTCTTCTTCCTCCTCCTCCTCCTCTTCTTCCTCCTCCTCTTCTCCTCCTCCTCTTCCTCCTCTTCCTCCTCCTCTTCCTCCTCCTGTTGCTACTGTGATGAAAATGAATTTGAAAACCGACAAGTTGAGAAACTTGTGCAGCAAGAGTCTAATTCTTCACCTACTGCTACTGCTGCTGCTGCTACTTGTGTTGCTATTTCTGCTGCTGCCGCTCCTGCTGCTAATGTTCCTCCTCTTTACATATCCTGTCTACCAGCCTTTCCTCCGCCTCCTACTTCTTTCGCATATTTCTACTTCTCTTCATCAGTTTCCTCCTCTTACACTTTCTCACACGTTCCCTCCTCTTTACCTCTCCCCTTTTCTCCTTCCCCTGAGTATATAAACAAAGAATATTCGGTAATGGGGTTCAAGCAATAATGAGAGTTATAAAGAGATCTTTGTTGTCGGAGTTACAGGCTCGTGTTATGGCTGTGGTGATTACATTAACTAACAGCACTGTTAGTGTAGTTGGAGTTAACAATCCAGCTGTGCAGCACTAAAGAGCACTGTTGGTGTAGTTAGATTGCAACAGTTCCTTTGTACAGGACTAAATAGCAGTTGTAGTTAATTTAATCCTAACACTTCAGTCGAATGGTACCAAATAGCACTGTTGTTGTAGTTAGATTGTAATAGTTCCATTGAACAGGACTAAATAGCACTGTTGCTGTGTAACTGTCACAGAACAGGACTAAATAACACCGGTGCTGTAGTTAGATTGTAACAGTTCCATTGTACGGAACTAAACAGCACTGTTGCGGACCATATTTAGTGGGAGGTTGCAACTGATCTGTTGTGTCAATATAACTGTAAATATGGTTGGCTTTCATACTGCAATTTCGCTCTTATTGGTGACTTAGTTAATCCCTTTGTTGACCGAGTTTGTTATCGATGCAATTAAGTTATATTGCTTTTGGTGTGCGTTAACGTCAGCCTCCACGTTCACCAATAAGACCAATAATAATAACAACAACAATAGGAAGGCAAAAAAATCGAATACGAAGACGAATAATAATAATAATAATAATAATAATAATAATAATAATAATGACCACGAAACACAGTCTTGCAGTAATGAGTGTGTGTGTGTGTGTGTGTGTGTGTGTGTGTGTGTGTGTGTGTGTGTGTGTGTGTGTGTGTGTGTGTGTGTGTGTGAGAGAGAGAGAGAGAAAGAGAGAGAGAGAGAGAATGAGCGTGTTTTAGAAATCAGCTTTAGGTCATCTGGCCGATGCTTTCCACTAGCTTACCAGTCCAACCACCGCAATATTTAATATCGTGGAGCGAGATCCGAGAATTGCTGTTAATATTTTTAAATGGATAGCGATAACGCCACATGGGTATTACTGCACCTAGAGATTGGGAACGTAATGTTGTTCAAGCCCAGGGAGGACAGCTCCACTTCCTAAGTACAAGAACAGTTGTTGTGAGTCCCCCTTGAAGATGATGGCATGTTCGGTCTCTTCAGTCATATTTACTGCATCTTCACTCCCTCACCATCGCTTCTGCGAGAACTTTTTCTATCCTTGACTTATTTTTTTTAACACATCAGCAGATAGCCTTGGAGTGGACCTCCAAATCCTCTACTCTCTGCCTTCCTCATGTCAAGATATCTTATTAACGAAAATAAGGTACAAGATATATTTAGCAAATTTCTAAATTTGCTTGTGACAGATAAGTGAATTGTAGATATAAATCCAGATGTACTCCCGTTAACCCTATTTGGGGTCTAACCCCTAGGACTTTTGTGTATCCATATGCTCTTGCGCTAACGTCCACAGGATGGATTTGGGATGAACAATAAACTAGCTACTTCGGTGGCAAAATCTACAAGTTTAATCCAAGATCTCAAATGAACTCGCTACACTTGATTACCCTCTCCTTCACCCTGAACTCTAGTCATATATCTTAACTCTCCTCTTCCCTCTTTCTCTCCCACTCCTTTCTCTTTATTTGCCTTTGTCTACACACTGTCTTTCCCCCACTGTACTCTTTCTTAATCTCTTTCCTCTTCTATAACTTTCAGTTCACTTCCCCTCATTTACTTTTCTTCTATTCTCTCTATTTCTCTCTCTCTCTCTCTCTCTCTCTCTCTCTCACTCACTAGAGGGAAACACGCCCCATCTGTGGCCATGTTTAAGCATTCAGAGGAACCAGGATAGGTTGACTCTGTGGTTTTAGTCCTGGATGATAAATGTCATTCATAGAAGACCCGTGCTAATTAATGGACCACACGTTAATCATTGTTTTGCATTCTGGCAGTGTAGACGAGTGGAAACAGCCTTCTGCAATAACTATCTAGACAGCAGCAGAAGCAGCCGGACAGCATCAAAAACCTCAGTTGATATCTCTCTCTCTCTCTCTCTCTCTCTCTCTCTCTCTCTCTCTCTCTCTCTCTCTCTCTCTCTCCCGTTTCCTTTCGTTTCTTTTTTGACTCATATTCTCGACAATACTCCAAGATGAGCTGTTTCTTAAAAGGGTAATACCCTACTTAATTCTTCGTCCGCACTCTGTGGACGTATAGTGAAGCACCACACACTGAGTGGACGTATAATGAAGTAACACACACTGTGTGGACGTATAGTGAAGCACCACACTGTGTGCATGGTTGGTGAAACACCACAAACTGTGTGGAGATAGAGTGAAGCATCACACACTTTGTTAACGTAGGCGGGAAGACAGTACTGGGGATGTGCAGAGGAGACGGGAAGACAGAACACTAGGGATGTGCAGAGAAGACGGGAAGACAGAGCACTGGGGATATGCAAAGGAGCGGGAAGACAGAGCGCTGGGGATGTGCAGAGAAGACGGGAAGACAAAGCAATGGGGATGTGCAGAGGCGGCAGGAAGACAGAGCACTGGGGATATGCAGAGGGGCGGGAAGACAGAGCACTGGGGATGTGCAGAGGGGCGGGAAGACAGAGAACTGGGGATGTGCAGAGAAGACGGGAAGACAGAGCACTGGGGATGTGCAGACAAGACGGGAAGACAGAGAACTGGGGATGTGCAGAGAAGACGGGAAGACAGAGCACTGGGGATGTGCAGAGGGGCGGGAAGACAGAGCACTGGGGATATGCAGAGGGGCGGGGAGACAGAGCACTGGAGATGAGCAGAGAAGCGGGAAGACAGAGCACTGGGGATGTGCAGAGGCGGCAGGAAGACAGAGCACTGGGGATGTGCAGAAGGGCGGGAAGACAGAGCACTGGGGATGTGGAGAGGCGGCAGGAAGACAGAGCACTGGGGATTGGCAGAGGGGCGGGAAGACAGAGCACTGGGGATGTGCAGAGGGGCGGGAAGACAGAGCACTTGGGATTGGCAGAGGGGCGGGAAGACAGAGCACTGGGGATGTGCAGAGGGGCGGGAAGACAGAGCACTGGGGATGTGCAGAGGCGGCAGGAAGACAGAGCACTGGGGATGTGCAGAGGCGGCAGGAAGACAGAGCACTGGGGATGTGCACAGGCGGCAGGAAGACAGAGCACTTGGGATGTGCAGAGGAGCGGGAAGACCAACAATGTCGGGAAGAGAGAGTTCATTTGATTTTTCGGTTGAACGAGCAGTGTTCAGAAGCAGTCTTCCCTGCTGACTGACTGCAGATATTGTAAATGGGGAATTTTTCCTAGATTTTTGCGTGTGTGTGTGTGTGTGTGTGTGTGTGTGTGTGTGTGTGTGTGTGTGTGTGTGTGTGTGTGTGTGTGTGTGTACGCGTGTGCGCGTGTGTGTATGCGTGTGTGTATGCGTGTGTGTGTGTGTGTGTGTATGCGTGTGTGTGTATGCGTGTGTGTGCGCGTGTGTGTGTGTGTGTGTGTGTGTGTGTGTGTGTGTGTGTGTGTGTGTGTGTGTGTGTGTGTGTGTGCTCACCTATTTGTACTCACCTATTTGTGGTTGCAGGGGTCGAGTCATAGCTCCTGGCCCCGCGTCTTCACTGATTGCTACTAGGTCCTCTCTCTCCCTGCTCCATGAGCTTTATCATACCTCGACTTAAAACTATGTATGGTTCCCGCCTCCACTACTTCACTTTCTAGGCTATTCCACGGCTTGACTACTCTATGACTGAAGAAATACTTCCTAACATCCCTTTGATTCATCTGAGTCTTCAACTTCCAATTGTGACCTCTTGTGTCTGTGTCCCATCTCTGGAACATCCCGTCTTTGTCCACCTCGTCTATTCCGCGCAGTATTTTATATGTCGTTATCATGTCTCCCCTGACCCTCCTGGCCTCCAGTGTCGTCAGGCCGATTTCCCTCAACCTTTCTTCGTAGGACAATCCCCGTAGCTCTGGGACTAGTCTTGTTGCAAACCTTTGCACTTTCTCTAATTTCTTGACGTGCTTGACTAGGTGTGGATTCCAAACTGGTGCTGCATACTCCAGTATGGGCCTGACTTAAATGGTATACAGAGTCTTGAACGACTCCTTACTGAGGTATCGGAACGCTATCCGTAGGTTTGCCAGGCGCCCGTATGCTGCAGCAGTTATCTGATTGATGTGCGCCTCAGGAGATATGATCGGTGTTATACTCACCCCCAGATCTTTTTCCTTGAGTGAGGTTTGCAGACTTTGGCCATCTAATCTATGATAAATTAGACACATGTGCAACTCTTGGGTATCTTTATTGAGGAAACGTTTCGCCACACAGTGGCTTCATCAGTCCATACAAAGGAGAATCTTGAAGAACAGGAGGAGAATGAGGTAATCAGTCCCTCAACCTTGAGTCGATGTGGTCAGTCCATCAATCTTGAATAGAATACGGCATACGTGCTGAGAAGGAGCTTATAAACCGTTGGCAGGAGAGGTGCAGCAGTCATAGGTCGTGTAACATTTGTTCAATGTTGAAGTAGGTCGTGCCCAAGAATTAGGCAAGCGAAGAATTCCCAAGTATTAAGATCCCAAGAAGTTGCAGTGTCTGACAGGTTTGTAGATGAATGGTTCAGAGAACCGACATGTTGATAAATTAGACACATGTGCAACTCTTGGGTATCTTTATTGAGGAAACGTTTCGCCACACAGTGGCTTCATCAGTCCATACAAAGGAGAATCTTGAAGAACAGGAGGAGAATGAGGTAATCAGTCCCTCAACCTTGAGTCGATGTGGTCAGTCCATCAATCTTGAATAGAATACGGCATACGTGCTGAGAAGGAGCTTATAAACCGTTGGCAGGAGAGGTGCAGCAGTCATAGGTCTTGTAACATTTGTTCAATGTTGAAGTAGGTCGTGCCCAAGAATTAGGCAAGCGAAGAATTCCCAAGTATTAAGATCCCAAGAAGTTGCAGTGTCTGACAGGTTTGTAGATGAATGGTTCAGAGAACCGACATGTTGATAAATTAGACACATGTGCAACTCTTGGGTATCTTTATTGAGGAAACGTTTCGCCACACAGTGGCTTCATCAGTCCATACAAAGGAGAATCTTGAAGAACAGGAGGAGAATGAGGATCTTAATACTTGGGAATTCTTCGCTTGCCTAATTCTTGGGCACGACCTACTTCAACATTGAACAAATGTTACACGACCTATGACTGCTGCACCTCTCCTGCCAACGGTTTATAAGCTCCTTCTCAGCACGTATACCGTATTCTATTCAAGATTGATGGACTGACCACATCGACTCAAGGTTGAGGGACTGATTACCTCATTCTCCTCCTGTTCTTCAAGATTCTCCTTTGTATGGACTGATGAAGCCACTGTGTGGCGAAACGTTTCCTCAATAAAGATACCCAAGAGTTGCACATGTGTCTAATTTATCAACATGTCGGTTCTCTGAACCATTCATCTACAAACATCTAATCTATATTGAGTCTGCGGTCTTCTTTGCCCTTCCCCAATCTTCATGACTTTGCATTTGGCGGGGTTAAACTCAAGGAGCCAGTTGCTGGACCAGGCTTGTAGCCTGTCCAGGTCTCTTTGTAGTCCTGCCTGATCCTCATCCGATTTGATTCTTCTCATTAACTTCACATCGTCCGCAAACAAGGACACTTCTGAGTCTATCCCTTCCGTTATGTCATTCACATATACCAAGAACAGCACAGGTCCTAGGACTGACCCCTGTGGAACCCCGCTTGTCACAGGTGCCCACTTTGACACCTCGTCACGTACCATGACTCGTTGTTGCCTCCCTGTAAGGTATTCTCTTATCCATTGCAGTGCCTTTCCTGTTATATGTGCCTGATCCTCTAGCTTTTGCAGTAACCTCTTGTGAGGAACTGTGTCGAAGGCCTTCTTTCAGTCCAAAAAAATGCAGTCGATCCACCCCTCTCTCTCTTGTCTTACTTCCGTCACCTTGTCATAAAACTCTAATAGGTTTGTGACACAGAATTTTCCCTCCCTGAAACCATGCTGGTTGTCAATTATACACTTGTTTCTTTCCAGGTGCTCCACCACTCTCCTCCTGATGATCTTCTCCATGGCCTTGCATACTATACACGTTAGTGATACAGGTCTGTAGTTTAGTGCCTCATGTCTGTCTCCCTTTTTAAAAATTGGGACTACATTTGCCATCTTCCATACCTCGGGGAGTTGCCCAGTTTCAAATGATGTGTTGAAGATCTTTGTTAATGGTACACACAATGTCTCTGCTCCCTCTTTAAGGACCCACGAAGAGATGTTGTCTGGTCCCACCGCCTTTGAGGTGTCAAGTTCGCATAACAGCTTCTTCACCTCCTCCTTGGTTATATGTACCTCATCCAGCACTTGCTGGTGCACCCCCCTGCTCTGATTTCCTGGAGTCCTACTGGTTTCCACTGTAAATACTTCTTTAAATCTTGTGTTGAGCTCCTGACATACCTCCCGGTCGTTTCTTGTGCATTCCCCATCACCCTTCCTCAATCTGATTACCTGGTCCTTGACTGTTGTTTTCCTCCTGATGTGGCTGTACAACAGCTTCGGGTCAGTCTTGACTTTCGATGCTGTGTCATTTTCGTATTGCCGCTGAGCCTCCCTTCTTATCTGTGCATATTCGTTTCTGGCTCTTCGGCTAATCTCTTTATTTTCCTGAGTTCTCTGTCTTCTGTACCTTTTCCATTCTCTAGTACACCTAGTTTTTGCCTCCCTACACCTTTGGGTGAACCAAGGATTCGTTCTGTTCTTCCCATTATTTCTCTTTCCCTTGGAAACAAACCTCTCCTCTGCCTCCTTGCATTTTGTTGCCACATAGTCCATCATTTTTTTGTACTGGTTTTCCTGTCAGTTCCCTCTCCCACTGAATGTCTTGAAAGAAGTTCCTCAAGCCTGAGTAGTTCCCCCTTTTGTAGTTTGGTTTTTCCCACCCTATTCCTGCTGCTTTCTCCACTTGGAGCTCAACTATGTAGTCGAAGCACAGAACCACATGATCACTAGCTCCCAGGGGCCTTTCATACATATCCTCGATGTCCGAACTACTCAAGGTGAATACAAGGTCCAGTCTTGCTGGTTCATCCTCTCCTCTCTCTCTGGTAGTGTCTCTAACATGTTGATGCATGAGGTTTTCCAGTACCACATCCATCATCTTGGCTCTCTATGTTTCGGGACCCCCATGGGGCTCCAGGTTTTCCCAGTCAATCTCCTTGTGATTGAAATCACCCATAACTAGTAACTTTGCTCCCCCCATGTGTGCTCTCCTGGCCACCTCGGCTAGTGTGTCGACCATTGCTCTGTTGCTCTCATCGTATTCTTCTCTTGGCCTCCTGCAGTTCTGTGGTGGGTTGTACATTACTGCAATTATCACCTTATGTCCCTCAGACTGGATTGTTCCTACTAAGTAGTCCCTTTCGCCCGTGCCATCCATTCCTTCCATTTTCTCAAACCCCCACTGATTTTTAATGAGCAGTGCCACTCCTCCTCCCCCTCTCCTCCCTCTGTCTTTCCTGAGGATTTGATATCCGGATGGAAAGATTGAATGTGTTATTATTCTGGTGAGTTTTGTTTCTGTGAGTGCTATTATGTCTGGGGATGTCTCCTTGATTCTTTCGTGCCACTCCTCATACTTATTTGTTATTCCATCTGCATTTGTATACCACACCTTCAACTTCTTTTCTAAGATTGTGGTCTGGGAGGTGTATTGGGGTTGGGGAAGTGGGAGGCCTGATAAGGAACTATGGGTGGTTGCTGTGGGGGTGGAGTTTGTAATGCAGTGGGTGGGGGCATTGGATGTGGCATGGGTGTTTTGGTTTAGAGTGTTTGGTTGCACTGGGGTTGACCTGGTTGGGAGGCTTTTATAGGAAGTTGTGAGGGAGGCTGTATTTGATCTTCCTGTGTCTGGGATCTCCTGTCTGTCTTCTCCATCCCCTCTTTTTCCTCCTTTCGCCTTTGTACCATCTCTCTCTGTTTCTGCCTTTCTGCGTGTGTTCTGTCGCAGTCGAGATACACCTTCCTGTATGCTGGCATGTCCCTTAATCGTGCTTTCTCCTGCAGGATGCTGTTCCGAGTCGATTCTGCCTTGAAGGTCACTTTCACTGGCCGGGTACTTTTTTTTACAAACCCCCCTATTCTCCGAAAATTTTCCAGCTGGGTCATGTCGTCTTCTCCTATTGCTTTCATGATGCTTTCAATTGTTTTTTTTCCCTTGTTTTCTTGCTTCATATGTTTCCCCTTCAACTTCCTGGAGCCCATACACAAAGACTGACCTCACCCTTTCATTCTCCCACTGCATATCCCTGTGTATCCCCTCATTCAATTTGATTTCCTCCATTGCAGCTTTCCTTTCTTCAGTTTCACTAGCTAATGTACTTGGGCTCAGTGGCCTGTCAT
>NC_091325.1:13919723-13962223 GCF_038502225.1 Cherax quadricarinatus | reverse complement strand
CGTGTGTGTGTATGCGTGTGTGTGTATGCGTGTGTGTGTATGCGTGTGTGTGTATGTATGCGTGTGTGTGTATGCGTGTGTGTGTATGTATGCGTGTGTGTGTATGCGTGTGTGTGCGTGTACTCACCTAGTTACTCACCTAGTTGAGGTTGCGGGGGTCGAGTCCGAGCTCCTGGCCCCACCTCTTCACTGATCGCTACTAGGTCACTCTCCCTGAGCCGTGAGCTTTATCATACCTCTGCTTAAAGGTATGTATGGATCCTGCCTCCACTACATCGCTTCCCAAACTATTCCACTTACTGACTACTCTGTGGCTGAAGAAATACTTCCTAACATCCCTGTGATTCATCTGTGTCTTCAGCTTCCAACTGTGTCCCCTTGTTACTGTGTCCAATCTCTGGAACATCCTGTCTTTGTCCACCTTGTCAATTCCTCTCAGTATTTTGTATGTCGTTATCATGTCCCCCCTATCTCTCCTGTCCTCCAGTGTCGTCAGGTTGATTTCCCTTAACCTCTCCTCGTAGGACATACCTCTTAGCTCTGGGACTAGTCTTGTTGCAAACCTTTGCACTTTCTCTAGTTTCTTCACGTGCTTGGCTAGGTGTGGGTTCCAAACTGGTGCCGCATACTCCAATATGGGCCTAACGTACACGGTGTACAGGGTCCTGAATGATTCCTTATTAAGATGTCGGAATGCTGTTCTGAGGTTTGCTAGGCGCCCATATGCTGCAGCAGTTATTTGGTTGATGTGCGCTTCAGGAGATGTGCCTGGTGTTATACTCACCCCAAGATCTTTTTCCTTGAGTGAGGTTTGTAGTCTCTGACCCCCTAGACTGTACTCCGTCTGCGGCCTTCTTTGCCCTTCCCCAATCTTCATGACTTTGCACTTGGTGGGATTGAACTCCAGGAGCCAATTGCTGGACCAGGTCTGCAGCCTGTCCAGATCCCTTTGTAGTTCTGCCTGGTCTTCGATCGAGTGAATTCTTCTCATCAACTTCACGTCATCTGCAAACAGGGACACCTCAGAGTCTATTCCTTCCGTCATGTCGTTCACAAATACCAGAAACAGCACTGGTCCTAGGACTGACCCCTGCGGGACCCCGCTGGTCACAGGTGCCCACTCTGACACCTCGCCACGTACCATGACTCGCTGCTGTCTTCCTGACAAGTATTCCCTGATCCATTGTAGTGCCTTCCCTGTTATCCCTGCTTGGTCCTCCAGTTTTTGCACCAATCTCTTGTGTGGAACTGTGTCAAACGCCTTCTTGCAGTCCAAGAAAATGCAATCCACCCACCCCTCTCTCTCTTGTCTTACTGCTGTCACCATGTCATAGAACTCCAGTAGGTTTGTGACACAGGATTTCCCGTCCCGTCCCGTCCCGTCCCGTGTGCGTGTGTGTGTGTGTGTGTGTGTGTGTGTGTGTGTGTGTGTGTGTGTGTGTGTGTGTGTGTGCGCGTGTGTGCGTGTGTGCGTGTGTGTGTGCGTGTGTGTGTGCGTGTGCGCGCGTGTGTGTGCGTGCGCGCGCGCGCGTGTGTGTGTGTGTACTCACCTAATTGTACTCACCTAATTGTGGCTGCAGGGGTCGAGACTCAGCTCCTGGCCCCGCCTCTTCACTGTGTGTGTGTGTGTGTGTGTGTGTGTGTGTGTGTGTGTGTGTGTGAATCATTCCGCTTCATGACTACCCTCAGGCTGCAGAAATGGTTCATCACATCCCTATGACGCATCCGTCTTTAAGTAATTGTGCCCTTGTGTACCTGCTTTCCGCCTCGCGAATGATGTACTCCTGTCAGTCATTAATTTTATGTCGTTATCACGTCTCCTCTGGTCTTCTACCCTCTAATATCAAGTTCAGTTCCATTAGCCTTTTCTCCGTTCATTCCTGGGATTAGTCTTATTGCAGACTTTGGCACTTTCTCTTGTTTCTTAATATATATCAATTAAAGGGTTTCACGCTTGTGCTGCGTACTCCACAATACAATCGTGACACGTGTCGTATACAGGGCCATGAATAGCTTTTTAGACTCCAATCAACTAACATTCGATTTCGCCAGCAAGTATTCGCCGCCAGCAAGTATTAGCCGCAGAAGTTATTCGGCTGAGGCATGCCTCTGGCACAGATAGTACCTAGCACGGAAATATACTCACAACTAGGTCTATTTTTCCTGGGCCAGGCTTGCTTTCTTTCTCCCCAGAGTCTACTCAGGTTATGACTTTCTTACTCCATGTCCAGTTTCCATAACCTTGCATTTGCTTTGAAAGAAATACGATAGCTACTGATCTGACCGATTCTTCAGTTGTCCAGGTCAATTTGAAGCCTTGTCTTATCCTCATTGATTTTTGTTCTCATTAATTTTACGTCAATGCAAGTAAAGACACATCTGACTAACAATCTCCTGAAGCCCATACTCTTGGAATACCTGTCATCTCTCGCAAACCCAAACTAATGAGGAAAAATTCAACCTGAAAATTGATGCGATTTCCTCCAATAATACTCCATACCTGTACCTTGTGGGCGGAATTCCTAAATCTACAGAGTCACATAACAGGTCCAGAGACAGGTTCCCAACAATCTGTTAGCTGAGCAAGTTACACTAGAAATGAGCTTTTAACAAGAATAAGATTCCCCCTCCTATAATTATTAATTAATACAAAAGTATTAATGGATACAACACTTCAATAAATTAAATAAAAATTATATATGTAGATCTTTGGTTTCATATATTTAAAAATTTATACGTAATGTCTATCATCTGGGCAGCGGCCAAAAGATTAGAGGCGCCAATGGGCCAAGGGAAGGAAAAAAAGGAATGTTCTGTTACTTAAGAAAGTAACAGCGGCGATGAAATTAACAGTGAACAAAGTTAGGATACTTGATTAAGTGTTTTAGTAATGTCATTGCGGAGGAAATATTTTTAAAATTATTGAACATAAAGGGAATTATCCATAATTTCTTGGACATTCTTTTACCTTTAAAGACATAAGACATAATGAGGCAGGGCGTGAGAATAGCTCTACAGAGAAAATATATATTTGGCTAGAGTTACAGTTGCTGGTGGTGCAAATACCCAGAGGTGTACTTAGCCTGACCAAACTCAGGTGATAATAGCATCCAAGAGTATGCTGCTTTTCTTTGATTCACTATATGCATCTGATTCTTGCATAATAATAATATAATCTTTATGTTAGCAAGTACATGTAAAAGTTATACAGGCCTAGCTGACATCAATGACATAATACTACATAGAAAGCCGCTTATTATGCTTAGCATTTTGAGCTAATTAGGTCAGTTTTGCCCCAGGATGCGACCCACACCAGTCTACCAACACCCAGGTACCCGTTTTTATGGGAGAATAGGGACAGCAGGTGTCTTATGGATACACGTCCCTAATGTTTTCCAGCCGTACCGGAGGTTCGAACTCCGGACCTCAGCGTGTGAGTTGAGTGCGCTAGTGATCGAGCTACGAGACACCCAAAATTTTACATTGTGTTATGATGGTAGCTGGACTAATTAGTTACATTCTCGCTGTCTTAGGTTGATGATGCTCGGCTAGTGGACAATCCAGTCACATGTTTGTCTCTTGAGGACATTATGCTCTGCCAAGTCATACAGCTAACGAGTTTGATGGTTAATGTGCGAAGGGTTTTCAGCTCTTTTATTGCATTAACCGCATATTATCTTTGGAACCCTCTGGTTGGTTTTGCTTCGAACATAAAGAAACCTAAACTGTCATTTTCAACTTGCAGCTGTGACTTCACTCTCAATTTATGTAAACCATAATTGCAAAGTAAATAAAACTGGGAAAGTATTTTTCACATTCCTCAATTTAGTTAATTCGTCCTGTGTCACTGGCTGTGTCAGCAACGTTAGACCAGGAGGAAAATATTCCCAAACATTCGTACCGAAAGAAATGCTGGGTTCTTAGCCAAGCACTCAAGAGGAAAGTGTCACACCCTTCTCAGATTATTACATTCATAGGAGTGGGGGGTGCTAAAGCACTGGATTCAAGGCTTGATCCAAGGAACTGGAACACTGATGCAGTTCCTCAGATCACGATACCCCTCAGCAGCATCGAGGAACCTTCCTACAGGGAACCCTCACCAAGAGAACTGGCTCCTTCCCTAAGGCATAAACCCTCAGCCACCACCACCACGTTAATGAGACTCAGTGTAGTGGCCTGTGAATCCATAATAAGAGAACTCTACATTGTTTACAATTTCACCATATTTGCGTCTGTATTCCAGCACAAGCTTGTTAAAATCGGGCATTAAATTTTATAGAGCTTAATTTTAATTATTGTAACCTACAGTTCAAGCGTTAAGATTGAAATTAAGAACACGTTTTCTTCACGAGGCGAGAAAACAAATATAGTATTCGGTGAAAGTCCATTAACTATTTATGCAGGACCTACTTCACTACGTAGGAGCCATCACTCCGATTCACAACAATAGAACTTCCTGATGTACCGGTGGGCTGGTGGAGACCAATATCACTGTTTGCACTCAGGGCCTCAAGACCAAAGTATTACAAATTGTGTATCAAATTTAACTGGACTTCAGCTGTAGCTTTTCTTATTCATTTGGAAATGTATTCATCTGTTCTGAAGGAGGCAGAGAGGTATGATAATATACAAAACACTCAAAGGTATACCAAGTCCCGTGGATGGGTTGGTAACGCACTCAGCTCACATATTGAGTGTCCGTGTTTCGTTCCCCAGTATGGATGGAAACGTTGGGCATGTTTTCTTACACCTGCTGCCCCTATTCACCCAGCAGCAAGTAGGTACTTGTGTGTTAGTCGACTGCTGTGGATTGCATCCTGGGGGTGGTATACCTCAGGGCTGGACTCAAAAACCAGATAACAGCTGTAAAACTGATTTGTGTTCAAAATGAAAAGAAGCAGAACAAGAAGACTACTTAGGACGAAGAAAAGACGAAGAAAGAAGAACGAGGGACACAAATGGACACTTCACCCACTTTTAAGGCACTGTAACAGTAAGGAAATCGAACAAACTTTGGTGCAATAAAACACTCCACAGAGCTTCAGAAAAATACGATAGCCCCAGATCAATTCAGCCATAGTTAATAAGGGATGTTCAGAGAGGAAGCACAAAATTCTCAATCTTTGCTAGGTAATTACACAACCAATGATCGGTTATGTATCCACAGTAAAAGTTATGATGTTCTGCAGTAACAGATGTAGATTATGTGGTCCCCGGTTTCTTCTAGTGGCAATGATCTCACGGTTTTCCTGCTCTCTAAGAGCAGAAACAGAGAATCGCAGAGGCAAGATAGTGCGAAACCACACGAAGCGACAGAGAGAGACAGACAGAGAAAGAGAGAGAGAGCGTCAGATACAAATATCACGGTAAAGTTAAGAATTTATGTTAAACCATGGCAGGTGAGTAGATGGTAATGATAAAAAAAATTACGCTGAGTTTTATAGAAAGTAAAAAGGAGAAAATGTCCGTCCTTTTAATGAAGATTTCCACTGCTGTACAGAGGCTCAAACTCTGGCAAAACACCGACTGTACTCGTGTAACTCTCACTTTTCAATTCGTTAAGAGCTAGAAGGGGAAAAAAATCACTGGTAAAGTAAATACCGCTTTCAATTTTCTTTAGGCTACAAAAGTAAAAAGCAATGTAATCACGAGATGGATGTGTTGGAAAAAAGTGGGAGTGATCAGAAGAAATGCTAGTCTGTAAAGCCTTGCTGATTAAGTCGTTCAAGGACTTTTCATTGATGCATAAACTGTCTCCTGAATCCCGCTAAAACCTTCCCTACAAAAGGTAGTTAAAGGTGTTTCTGCTGAAGGATACACTCCTTCCTACATGTCGTTAAATCCTCGGTGACTAGACAGTGTCGTGTGCTTTCACTGGAGCATAAAATACATCCTGGATCTCGCAGGCTTGCCTCTGAATGACACAATGTCTCCGTGCTTGCTGCTTCCGTTTACACAGCTGCCTGGGGTGGCCACTTAAAGAATTCCAAGAAGAAACTCGGGCGAGGCTGCTTTTGAGCCTCCACAGTATTGAAACCTAGTTGAATAAGCCGAGGCTTATGCCTTTTAAACTATTACTAACAACACTGTCATTCACAACGACGCAACTAATTTCTGTAGAGAAAATTTTACGCAAGGAAGCTCTTGTTTCTAAGTTGTCGAAACAATTTCTATCGTTTAATCTTCGAAATGCTGCTAAGTTCATGCCTGAGAAAGAACACGAGAGATAATAATTATGTTGTCACTTCTACTCATGACAAGCTTTCACTAAGGGCCGTGATGCCATAAAGTTCAAGGTTGCTAGTACAAGGAAACAGGATATTTCAGAAGAGCTGACAATCCTCGCTAATGAGAGAAGGGCCTCGGTCTCCTGGGACAACTACTATGAAGCTGCTGAACAAGTCCTCATTACTCTCGGCCAAGACTCTCCACTAAACAGACCCCGCAGGGAAGCGACAGAGGGAGGGATGGGTAATATAGAAGAGAGTTGTATATAGAGGGAGGAGGCAAGGGTAGAGGGAAGAGGCAAAGGTAGAGGGAGAAGAGAAGTAACGAGGAAAAATATGAGGATTAGAAGATGAAACGTATTACAAAAATCACTTGGAAGCTTCAAACCCGTATGGGTCGTGCAACTAGAGCAAAATGGGAGGTAATCAAGCTCGACCTGAGAAACAATAATGTTCATACAATTCACTGGATCAAGAGCTTCTCTCCATCATTAAGGCACTTTTCTTGAAGGGGACGAAGCACATTATGAAGGTCTTGTGGTCATTCACACACTTCTCATTCCACTAATGCCACTAAGCTTCCAGCCGAGGTTCTCTGGCGACAACTTAACAGAAGCAGACCAACGCTCTTGAACTTTCGTGATCCTGAGAACCTCCCTACTGGGTGTGTTCTGTCTTCCTCCCAGTGTGAAGTAAGCAGTGGCACCCTCGACCGATTTAACTGGATTAGAGTTCTTACTCCTTGTCTTCCAAGTCCTCTTCCTCCTCATCGTCTTTCGACCACCACAACTCTCTTCTCTTCTTCCCTTTATCTTCATTTTCTTCTCTACTATTATTCCTCATTCGTTTCTCCTTCTCCGTCTCCTCCTCCGTCCCTTCCTTCGTATACCAGTGACTGTGGGTAAGGTTACTTGCAGGTGACTTATGAAACACTGCTAGAGGGGACCAGAGATGTTATCCAACTTTGGTGGAAGGTGACGGTGGCTGAACATCATGACGTAGGCTAAACACTGCGACGCAGGCTAAAATACTGCGTGTAACTAAACATTATGATGGTGGGTAAACATTGAGAGTAATTACATATTGTGATGGTAGCCAAACATTATAAAGGAGGCAAATCATTGTAACGGTGACTATCCATTGTGACAGAGGCCAGAATTGTCCTTTACAGATATTATTAGCAGCCGTATGAGAATGGTATCCATCGAGGACACAACAGATCTCGAAGCCGAAAAAAAATAAATCTTCCACTGGGTCACAGAAAACATTACTATGTGCTAGTAGATGGTATGGGAATACAAAAAAGTTGTAGTTGACAATGACACACACGCACAGTGGCAGATCTACATTTTTGAGGCCCTGAAGCTTGAACTGTTATGGGAGCCCCTTCGCAACCAGCAACGGCTAGCTTGCATACTTTAATAACATTTTATTTGATTTTAACTATTACTTTGTATTGAATTACATTATTATTACTATTATTAAAAAACTTCTCAAAGAGTTGACCCAATTCTTTTAAACAAGGTGAATTAAGGACGTTTCTGGGGTCCCTCCAGGATTAGGGTCCCTGAAGCGTGATCTTTATTAGTTTCATAGTAGATCCGCTCAAGCACAAACACCAGATGAAAACTTCATTAGAACAACGTTTCGCCTGTGCTGCAGCCTTTATTAAGACGGACAAAGTCTCCTGAGCAAGGAAAACGTTATCATAACGATTCCAATTGGTATTTGTGTTCATCAATTTCAATACGATGTTCACGGAGGACAAATTTCAGTTATTCCGCCGCTGTAGAAAATTTTAAGAAATAAAAACTGGAACCGAGTATACGTATACTCGGTTCCAGTTTTATGTGTGTATTTTTCAATATACTTAAACCATTCAGTACTGCTGAAGAGGATTGTAAGAGCCTTAGAATAAGCGAAGTCAGAAAATCTTGGATTCAATGATCACATCAGTGTTACCATCACGACCGTAAGAATAATTATGAAATGAATAACAAGAACCTTTACAACGAAAGATACCATGCCACTAATAGGTAATAGACCTTAGTTAATAAAGGGGTGAACCGGTAGGCCAGTGGAAGGTCTCGTTCAGGTGACCTGCTTGTACTCTTCGAAACGAAGACGATAGGCATATATCTATACTTAGAAAATATTAAGGGATTTGTTGCAAATCTGCACACTGATATTACTCCCAACGAGAGCAGGAGACTCTGCAGATGGTGAAAGGGCGAAACGAGTACATAAAGCGATAAAAGCAGTGTGAAAGGACCAAGACTCTTCAAACAAGGATATTTACCAGCAGACACCTAGCTATCTTCAACAGGAAACTTAAGTTCCTCAAGACAGCACATGATCATTAGTGCTGTGGTGCCTGCATTACACAGCAAGCATCACCTGCATTATTAGCCAGACCATCAGCCAGAAAGCCGGGTCTTAGACCGGGTCTCAAGGGCAAGAACCATAGGAATTAAGAGAAGTAAATAACTTTGTGACAGTTACTAAGAACTGCTCCTGTGACGATCCTCTTCAACCCCCTTTTTTTTACACACAGCTAACTGTTATTGTTATTTTTTAATACAATTGCTTAGTTATAAATTATTGTTGGTTTAAATGACTATAAACTAGTAAATCTTAAGTGTAAACAACCACTATTTCGTAAATTCTTGGTGTAACAATCACCAACTCGTAAACTGTTGGTGTAAACAGTCTCCAACAACCACTTGTTGGTAATTTGTTGGTTAAAAAAACCACTTACTCGTAAAATATTTTTAGTATACACAAGCACAATTTACCTGGACATTTGCGCACTTTTTTTCGAACGAAGTCTCGGGTGAACAACAAGGGAAAATGTGGGGGCGGGAGTGGAGAGATGGGAGGGTCGGAAGGGGGTAGCGCCCCCTTTGTGAACACTTTAGGGGGGTGTGGGGGGCACAGGGAGGGAGGAAACAGCATTAAAGGTGCAGTGCCTGTCTGAAATGCTGCCAGCCCAGCCTCTTCCCCCTCCCCTAACCCCTCCCCCTTTCCCTCCCTCCCAGTCATCAACGTTTCCCCCTTCCAGCCTTTACCTTTTCCCCCTCACTCTCTTTCCCTGCTGTCTACAACCCTTTCTGCCTTTATCTTTCCCTTACTTCCCTTTCCTACCATCACACTTTTTTTTGCTTTGTCTTCACCCTCTTCATTCAAAATTGTGTTTTGCTGCCGGTGAAGAGTTCATTGGCGTCACCCTTCCTTGGATCAAATCTTGTTTCCCTTCTACTCCCCAGATGCTCTATTATACATTCTAATTTAGCGCTTCCCCTTGAATATATTAATATATAACAATCTTCGTCCTCCACTCCTATCGACTTTTTCCTTACCCAAGTAATAGTAACTCCAGCACTGATGGAATGAAACCCTTGAAGGTTCAGTTGCTAGTGAACCCAGAGTGGAACCCAGAGTGGAACCTTTGATAACCTCATTACCTTACTGACGTCTAGTTTAGACTGATAAATTTCCGCAATTGATGCATAAAACTTATGTGATGGAACGTGTAACAGGGAAATCTAGACTGCTTTTGTTCCCGCTATGTAACTATCACTTAGTCAAATTATAATGTTTGTAACCATAACTGTTAAAGAGGTGGACTAGTAAACCAGTGGAAGGACTCGGTCAGATGACCAAAGGCTTCAGATGTGGGTCAACATATAACTAAGACCAGCGGGAGGAAACACTTGTCCGGTTTCCTGACAAACTTCACCTAACCTAACTGAGTTTAGGCTAACATTACACTGCGGAGGTGTCCAGTTTTCTTTAATTTAAATAATTCCCTCCCCATCTATGTTTTAAACTTTTACCCTTCTACATTTCCTCCCTCTGCTTCCCCTCCATGTCTGCTGTCTCCTCCCCTTCTCTCACAGTTCGTGGCAAAACACCGCTCACGGTATATTGCTTCAGTTTTGTCCGCCATGTCCGGACTAATGGTCATATCAGCGTGTGCTCAGGCCTACCCTTGATGATCCTCTACGTCTAGTTTAATGTGTATGTGTACTCACCTATTTGTGGTTGCAGGGGTCGAGTCATAGCTCCTGGCCCCGCCTCTTCACTGATTGCTACTAGGTCCTCTCTCTCCCTGCTCCATGAGCTTTATCATACCTCGCCTTAAAACTATGTATGGTTCCCGCCTCCACTACTTCACTTTCTAGGCTATTCCACGGCTTGACTACTCTATGACTGAAGAAATACTTCCTAACATCCCTTTGATTCATCTGAGTCTTCAACTTCCAATTGTGACCTCTTGTGTCTGTGTCCCATCTCTGGAACATCCTGTCTTTGTCCACCTCGTCTATTCCGCGCAGTATTTTATATGTCGTTATCATGTCTCCCCTGACCCTCCTGGCCTCCAGTGTCGTCAGGCCGATTTCCCTCAACCTTTCTTCGTAGGACAATCCCCGTAGCTCTGACACTAGTCTTGTTGCAAACCTTTGCACTTTCTCTAATTTCTTGACGTGCTTGACTAGGTGTGGATTCCAAACTGGTGCTGCATACTCCAGTATGGGCCTGACGTAAATGGTATACAGAGTCTTGAACGACTCCTTACTGAGGTATCGGAACGCTATCCGTAGGTTTGCCAGGCGCCCGTATGCTGCAGCACTTATCTGATTGATGTGCGCCTCAGGAGATATGCTCGGTGTTATACTCACCCCCAGATCTTTTTCCTTCAGTGAGGTTTGCAGACTTTGGCCATCTAAACTATGTTGTGTCTGCGGTCTTCTTTGCCCTTCCCCAATCTTCATGACTTTGCATTTGGCGGGGTTAAACTCAAGGATCCAGTTGCTGGACCAGGCTTGTAGCCTGTCCAGGTCTCTTTGTAGTCCTGCCTGATCCTCATCCGATTTGATTCTTCTCATTAACTTCACATCGTCCGCAGACAAGGACACTTCTGAGTCTATCCCTTCCGTTATGTCATTCACATATACCAAGAACAGCACAGGTCCTAGGACTGACCCCTGTGGAACCCCGCTTGTCACAGGCGCCCACTTTGACACCTCGTCACGTACCATGACTCGTTGTTGCCTCCCTATAAGGTATTCTCTTATCCATTGCAGTGCCTTTCCTGTTATGTGTGCCTGATCCTCTAGCTTTTGCAGTAACCTCTTGTGAGGAACTGTGTCGAAGGCCTTCTTGCAGTCCAAAAAAATGCAGTCGATCCACCCCTCTCTCTCTTGTCTTACTTCTGTCACCTTGTCATAAAACTCTAATAGGTTTGTGACACAGGATTTTCCCTCCCTGAAACCATGCTGGTTGTCAATTATACACTTGTTTCTTTCCAGGTGCTCCACCACTCTCCTCCTGATGATCTTCTGTGTGTGTGTGTGTGTGTGTGTGTGTGTGTGTGTGTGTGTGTGTGTGTGTGTGTGTGTGTGTGTGTGTGTGTGTATGTGTGTGTGTGTGTGTGTGTGTGTGTGTGTTTTACTTGAGTTTGGCGGGCATTAAACCCCACCTCTTGGGTCAGCCTGTTATTGTGTCCTCTAATGCATTCCACTTCCCTACTTATATGACGTTAAATACACCGTAAGGCCTCAAAAACTCATCAGAGTATACAGTTTCCATTTTTTGTGCCGCTTGAGCTGCTAGTTTATTGTGCACGCAGTGCTCATCCTATGAGAGGCAGTGCACCCCTCCCCCCTTCCCTCAAAAAAAAACATTACATAGGTTACAATGTAATTAATTTTTTTTTTTTGCACTAACGCTCGTAGGATGAGCATGAGTCGCACAACAAACTAACCGCTCAGGCGGTTGTTGAGTGAGGACGAATACTCAGATGAGCTAAGAATATACGGATACTCGGTGCTGGAAACTGCACACCAAACTGAGCCATATGTTTATCACCAAACACTACCATATGAGGTGCAAGAGAGCCGAATGTACCCCTACTCGTCGCAAGATCAGAGACTAGACTCGCTACTTGCCTCTCACCCTTCTAACCCCTCCCAACTTTGGAAAAATAGGCACAAATGCATTATAATGCGATCCTTTATTGACTACGTTTCGCCCACACACTGGACTTTATCAAGTCACAAACAGATCTACCCGAGCAGAATGATTGAGTATATATAGGGAACGTAAAAACGTCACTGTGCTCCAAGTATATACGTATACTCATGTACTCTCTGCTCAGGCAGATCTGTTTGTAACTTAATAAAACCCACTGTGTGGGCGAAACATAGTAATGGTTCGCATTATACTGTATATGTGTCAATTTTTCCATCGTGTCTGTATTTTATACCATTTCTCCCCCCCCCCCTCCCCCCGTCCTTCCCTTCCGAAACCCAGCTAGATGTTTGTTGGTCGGTGCGCGATCTGTGAAAGGTATCCCCTTATTCCAAATCCCAGTCCCTTGTCTCTCAATTCACGCAATTGGAATAGTGCAGAGTGCAGCATTAGATGAAGGTCTGAAGGGAATCAGAAGAGCCATTAACAGGTCATCATATCGAAACTAATATCCAAATTTCTTCAGTAGAAACGGTAAGGACATACATAGCTGGTCTAATTGAAACCTTTCAAAGAGAGCAATATTCTGATATACACAAACACATTAAGCATGAAGCCGCTCAGAAGTTACATTATCACTGTATAAGTTGTGAAGATTTGAAGCCAATTAGGTGCAACGCTCAAAAATTATCGTATGAAAATGGTAATTCAATTTTTTCCAGTTTCTTACAAAAAAGCAAATTGTGACCTAAACAGGCCAAGATCAATCAAAACTTTTCTCTAAGTAAAACTGACCAACTTATAAGAAAGTAAATTAATAAGTTTAATCTAATCTTAGTGTACATAACGCCCGAGAGTAGGACTCCTGAAACTCATCGCAAGTAAAGGTACATCCTGTTTCCCACTTGTATGTCTCATAACAATAAAAATGCTTTCAAATGAGCTGATGTAGGTAACAGCTCTTAGCTTGCCAATAAAGTTAGGAATCCTTAACCTGTAAATAGCTTGTCAATAAAGTTAGGGATCCTTAACCTTGTCAAACCCTGTGTAAAAAAAAAAAAAAAAAAAAAAAAAGTTGAATGGTCATGATAGCACACAGATGTTATAGACACATTAAAGATCATTATGTTGCTTTAACCTAGAATAACCAATTAAAGTGAAATCATGTGATGTATTCCTGATCATAAGAGACGTTGTCCAACTAATTTAGAGAAAACAACTTGATGAATAAAATTAGCACATAGCCTACATAATATAAATCGAAAGAAGTTTTCTATGTGGAAAACACAGCACTAAAAGCTTAAAGTCAACCATTAGAAGTATTTCCCAGTCATTACACAGAAACCAACACAAAATTTACACCTACACAGCCTAAACCCATGAAATATTCCATCCATTTTATACAAAGCCTCAGCTATTGACCCCCTAGGGGTCATATACAGTATTTAGAATGGGAGGCCTTCAAATTAGATCCAAGGCAAAGGAAAGACAAGTCCAGTTCCATCGTTCAAGAGTACTTCGCTAAAATGAAGGCAAATTAACGCAATAAAGTCAATAATAGACCATTTTGCGATTGAAAGTGTCCTGTGGCAACTACACACTCCATTAAATATATCAACTTTCGTATAAGTAGAACACACCACTGTTGGAATTTTGAGGGCCGATCAGAGGAGCCTGTCTCCACCTATTACACTGAAACAAAAATCTTGGAATGAAGTGTGTAACATTGTGCCCTGGGCACCCACGCATGCAAATAGTCTCATGAGAATCTTGTCCAATATACATTACACCAGCGTTGAAAATTTGAAGCCGATCGAATAAGGTGTTCCCGAGTAGTAAACAAAAATTTGTGAGAAGGCAAAAGAAAATAGGACTGAGAATGTTCGGAAAAATAGGAAACTTTTCACCATGTTGAACTTAAAAAGAATCGTAAATCAGCGGATTTTTTGTTTCTGGTTTTATTATTTACATTTTATTTAAAATTCTCTACAATCACGTAAGAAAAATATTTGATTTTTTATTTTTTAAAAAATCGAATTTGATAAAAATTGCATAAAATGATAAATTGGCATCCTCACAGTCCAAGATCAATGCAAAAATTCTTTAAATTAAAATACGCCGGCATTTAGAGTTTGAAATCGATCAGATGAGATATTCTCTAGTTATTCCACTAGAAAAAAAAAGTATGTATTGAAATTAACTATCTGAAATTTACACAGCTTAAAGTAACATACTTGATTATAATAAAGTCCACGAATAATAAAAGTATGAAGCCGATCAGAAAAGGCATTCTCCAGTAATTGATCTCACTTCCAACGATTCAGAGGTTTTAAATAATGACAGTAAATTTTAAATTTGCATTTGCTCGGACTATAAAGTTACTTGTTAACTTTCTTCTTATAGAACGCCTCGTCAATAATATTTTGAAGCGAATAAGAAGAAACTATTTATTGACTATAAAGTGACTATCATTATTCAGCAAAACTGGCAAACTGTAATTTAATGCCACGTTACAGCAGCGTGAGTTTGGTGTTCTGTAAACAATGCCACAGGTGAAAATTTGAAGCCGATCTGAGGAGTTATTCCTCATTTATGGTACGGATTCCAACAATTCCAGGACCTCTGAACTATTTTCCTACATAAGCAAATTTGCCTTCGGGAAAGCAAGATATGATGGGTACCATCCTGGCCCTAAGATGCATCAGCCATTAAATACTGAAGTCATTCAGAAAAGTAACCTGTAGTTTATTTAACGTTATTTAAAAGGAATAAAAAATTCACATTTTACACACAAAATGGTCAAATCTGCTCCAATACACTAGAAGTTTACTCTCCGACATCGTCGAATTTTTAAGGCACCTTTAGTGAACGTGTGAATAATATAATAATAATAATCAAGGGGGAAGCGCTAAACCCGGAGGATTATACAGCGCCTGGGGGGGGGGATGTGGAAGGCATTCAGGCTTAATTCGGGGAACTGGAGCACAGATCCAATTCCCTAAATCAAGAGCCCCTCACCAACATCAAGGAACCTTCCTTGAGGGGAGTGAACGTGTGAAGCTCCACCACTGAGGGTTTCAGAAATTATCCCAACCATTCCAGGATGCTGCAAATGGGTTCAGCAACTTTGCACGTAGGACACGTGATCACGTCAATGGTTCCATGAATGTGCTTCTCGTTACCGTACACAAGTGCTGAAAATCTGAAGTCGATAGGATAAGGCGTTCTCTAGTTATGAGTGAAATCAAATCGAAAAGTTAGATTAAGAAAAAAAATCTGGCAGCCTCTCAAAACCTCCATTTCGGCAATACCTAATTAGGTAATTACACATGGGTAATTACAAATGGGTAATTATACACAGAGAGCAATATTTAAGTATGAGGGTTGACAGGCCTCATT
Organism: Cherax quadricarinatus; assembly: GCF_038502225.1. NCBI lineage: Eukaryota > Metazoa > Arthropoda > Malacostraca > Decapoda > Parastacidae > Cherax > Cherax quadricarinatus. The sequence goes on along the minus strand of NC_091325.1, from coordinate 13,946,624 downwards.
AACATGCAGGCCAGTCTCCCTAACGTGCATGTTATCTAAGCTAATGAAGAGAATGTTATGAAGCAGAGTGGTGTATCACTGGAAGAAACATGGCCTCGTTAACAACCCACATGGGCTCAGTGGGGATAGGACGATGCCAAATGTTTTGCCGATACTAATGCTTTCAAAATTAACCAATGTCCACCGATACTGGTATCGATGCCACCTAAATTTGCCGATACTTACCGATACCCGTTCTCAGTTTTCGGTCGATGCCCACGATACTGATAATTTGGCGCGCACACACACACACACACACACACACGCACACACACACACACACACGCGCGCGCACACACACACACACGCACACACACACGCACACGCACATGTACGTGAAGGTAAATCTTTTCTCGCGAACTTACTAAACTTCTACGATAGGGAAAGAGAAAAGAAACAGGAAAGAGAGAAGAAACAGGAGAGAAAAAGGAAGCAGGAAAGAAGAAACAGGAAAGAGGAAGCAGGAAAGAGAGAAGAAACAGGAGAGAAAGAGGAAACAGGAAAGAAGAAACAGGAAAGTAGAAACAGGAAAGAGGAAACAGGAAAGAGAGAAGAAACAGGAGAGAAAGAGGAAACAGGAAAGAGAAAAGAAACCGGAGAGAAAGTGACCAGCAGACAGCATATTCTTGGACCGCAGGAGAGCATTACACTCTTTCTCAACAAGACACACATGGACAGATCGAAAGATTATTCAGGGTTAACGAGAGAGGCATCTTACTGGATCTAAGTGTAAAGGAGAGGATGATAGCTCAGGATGTGGCATCATTATGGAGAAGCTTGACGACTGGCGTCCCACAGGAATCCCTCCTGGGACCAGTATCATCCTGATGTTAAAAAAAAAAAATGTCTAATGAGAGAATAACTCATCACTGTTTGCAGACGATGTTAAACTACTGGAGATGACGTGAAAAGGCAAAATGATGACTTGGATAGACGGTAGAACTGGTAAGACAGTGAAAGTTGTGAAAATCGAGGAACACAGAAGATCGGATGTGCTATAATGAAATTTATAAGTAAAATTTATTTAAAGTGTTTAAATTCGCAGCAGATTTTTTTTTAAAGTGTAAAGGTATAAAACGCTGAAGGCTCAATTTTCCATGAGTGGTCTGACCCTCTGACCTCCCAGACGAGAGCTGCTAGTATCACCACCTGGCTGGTGATGTCACCACCTCGTCGCCGACATGGAATGTAATCTAAGGGGAAAGGTGGAAGGTACAAAAGATGCAAACACCAGACAGATTGAAAGACTTCCCCTAAATGCACAGAGGCACTCAACAGCTGTATAAACAGGACAGCTTGTGGAAGCCTGGTAGGCTTAACAATGGAATTCTGGTACCTCAAAAAATGTCTTTCATTACTCAGTATGATGTATCTTAGATCAACATCGGGTCCGCATACCAGTACGAAAAACTCATCTGAACGAACAAGTCAAGAAACTAGAAGAAAACCTAGACATTTGCAACAGAATTTCTCCATGAGACAAGAATAACACAAGAAGAATACAGTGACTGAACTTTCAAAACCTAAGTAGAAAAATCAGTGGATGAAGTACATGATCGTGATGCAAAATCTTCAGAGTAATCGAAATAACAGATGAGAGACAGACTGATGGGAGGGGAGGAGAAGGCATATATGGAAACTAAGGACGTATAAGTCACAGCGACGTCGCGAAGTATTTAGTTATATGTCTTAGGTAGGGTACAAAAGTTATTTACGTAATGATCTGGTTGAGAACATAATGGAAGCAAAACCATCCACAGCTTTAAGAGTAGAATTGATAAGACTCGTGAAGTCGGAATTTAGCGAGACCTTTCGTGAACAACCGAGAAGCGGGAAGAGAAATAAAGTTTCTTCCCCCCCCAGTCACAACTCTGTGAGATCACACACACACACACACACACACACACACACACACACACACACACACACACACACACGCAGATGTTAGGAAGTATTTCTTCAGTCACAGAGTTGTCAGGAAGTGGAATAGTCTGGAAAGCGATGTAGTGGAGACAGAATCCATACACAGCTCATGGAGCTCATAGAGCAACGAGTGTGTGGACGTAATAGCGACCAGCGAGGAGGCGGGGCCACGAGCTGTGAATGGACCCCTTCAACCACAATTCGGTGAGTACACATTGTAAACAAAGCAAGCAAATATAAAAATAGCATCTAGGAATTTGAACAATGAGGCTTTCAGATTCATTCAGATCAGGAGTAAGCGAAGCCAGCAAAGTGCCTTACATATTTAAATGAAATACAAATTATTAAGAATATGCAAAGCAACCACTGTGAAAGAATAGTGAAATTCCAATCGCTTTCGTGATTTTTCACATTATCAAGGAACTATGTTAGTTCCTTGATAATGTGAGACGTAACGAAATCGCTTGGAATTTCACTATTCTCTCACAGTGGTTGTTTTACATATTCTGATATCACCTGTTTACTGTGATCTTATTGCGCAAAGTATTATTAAATTATTTATTATTATTATCAGGGTGGGACGTTGAACCCATGGTGGTCATGCACAGCATGATGTGTGTAAAAGAATCAGGTTCACTCCAAGAAAAGCGAGGGCTGATCCACTCCCTTTGATCAAGAGCCCCTCATCGGTATCAAGGCACCTTCCATGAGAGGATTAAATATATATAAACTTCAAAAATACTCTACAAAATGGATTCGAGAATGAAAAATATATAAGTTATTGAGAATACTTGAGGCACGGCAAATACTTCGTCTCAAAATAGAAGGTGAGATATGATAATTGCAAATAAATTCATGAAAGAATGTCTTAACTGAGGAAACGTTTCGCCAGCCAATGGCTTCTTCTGCCCAATACAGAGAAGAACGGTTAAAGAAGGGGAGGAGAATGAGGTAATCAGTCCCTCAGCCTAGAGTCGATGTGTTCGATCCATCAATCTTGAGAAAAGTACAGCATATGCTCGATGAAGTGGCTTACATGTTACAGTCAGGTGAGTAAGAAGCTGAATCACTACTCGACAACTTCACTAGTATAAGTTGGTTATACCTGTAGGTTAGGCAAGCAATTCCCTGTATCAAGTTCCCATTACATCACAGAAAAAACAAGTGGCCATAATTCTAAACAACATAAATGCCGTGCATAAATATGGGTCTTTCCAGACAAAAGATGGACCACAAATATGAAGATAGTTGACTGAAATAACTGAGAAATAAGATGCATTGTATACACTCAGAACTGAGATCTGATAAATATAACTAATGTGAGGAAACACTTGGAACATTTTGCTGTGGACACCTGTCGATCTAGGACCTAGTTCACTCGAAATATGAGTGAACAAAAGTGAACAAGGTCACAGGACCAAACATATAAGTAATATGTCCTTTTTGTTCATGAATCTTTATCCTCATCTTGCTAATATAAAACACTAGGATTTCATAGTACTGAGTGAACCGGAAGCCTTAAAAAATCATTATGATGTTACCTGAAGGATGTTTTCGGGGGTCAACGCCCCCGCGGCCCGATCAACTGGGAGATGCAGCCGGAGTTATCAACGAACTAACATGGATAAAAACGTACATGAGAGAGCTTACAAAAGGGGTGAAGCATCAAGGTGAATGAATCTAAACAGGTGGAGTTCTCCTGGGATCAGTCTTTAGATCGTTTCCGATGTGCGTAGTGATCTATCACACATATCGTTGGTCACGGGTGATGAAAAACTGTTGTGGAGAATACAAAAAAGAATGCTCACTGCAGGAAGACTTGGATAGGTTACAGGTATAGTCAAGCAAGTGAAAACGATAATGGTGAGGTACTGTATCTGCATCTGCATCTGCTGCTGCATCTGCTGATGCTGTATCTGCTGATGCTGCTACTACTACTGCTGCTACTACTGCTACTACTACTGCTGCTGCTACTACTACTACTGCTACTACTACTACTACTACTGCTACTACTACTACTACTACTACTGCTGCTACTGCTACTGCTGCTGCTGCTGCTGCTGCTGCTGCTGCTGCCGCCGCTGCCGCTACCGCCGCCGCCGCCGCCGCTCCTGCTGATGCTGCTGCTGCTGCTGCTGCTCATGCTGCTGCTGCTCATGCTGTTGCTGCTGCTGCTGCTGCTGCCCATGCTGCTGTTGCTGCTCATGCTGCTGCTGCTGCTGCTGCTGCTGCTGCTGCTGCGACTACTACACACAACTCTGCAACTAATGGCCGTGCTGCTGCCCACAATAATTGGCCAAGATTTTCACGGATCAAAAGGTTTTCCAATTAATGTTTTTTTTTCTGAAAAGCGCCTTTTCCTCAGTCAACATTTCAGTCAACATCACTACTACTGCTTTATGTTAACTTTGTAATTTATTACTGTTAATCTATTATTTCCATTATTAATACCTTCATTTTATTGCCATCTTTTACCAAGAAAATAAAAATTAATCTCTAATTTTCTTCACGGCATTCTTTATTATAATTAACGTTTTCCTTCTCTTTTTCCCTCTCACTCTCCTTCGTTTGTATTCTTCCGCAGCTCTTGTTCCGCCCTGTGTCTTGAGCGTGGGCCCAGCATTTTTGTGGGTGCCTTCACTAATGTACGCCCCAAGTGCCGCCACCATACTTTACCAAGGTGCACCTCTTTGTGGCTCCACGCCTCGTATTTTTCTTCTCCTTTTCTCGCCTTTCTATTTTTTCCCTCTTGCTCCTCCGTCTCTCACTCGACCATCTTTTTTTTTTCTAACCTTTTTCTTATATATATATATATATATATATATATATATATATATATATATATATATATATATATATATATATATGCTTAACAATTCGCAAACCGGCAAAATTATTTACATTGTCTCTACGTCCACAGGAGGACTCGAACCTAGAAACTCTGTACCAGAGTCCACAGTACTTAACCACTGAGCTAGACCCAAGTGGTAAAGTACTGTGAACTCGGATACAGAGTTAGCAGGTTCTAGTCCTGCTGTTGACGTCGAGACAATGTTATATATATATATATATATATATATATATATATATATATATATATATATATATATATATATATATATATATATATATATATATATATATATATATATATCTGTAAAACGTAACAGAAAATAAAGTCATGGTGACGGGGGTATTTTTCAGAATAAAGGGTTGTCATAAGCAGGGTACAAAGGTCAGTCTTGGGGCCCCACACTATCCCTGATATACTGCAGAAGCTTCCACTATGACTTCGTTTCTCTCTGTCATGTTTTATCAAGTCACAGGGAGAAACGTTCCAATAAACATTTGCTCTGCAATTTGTGTCTTTTATTGGACAGCGCCTCCTGTAAGCGACACGCCGTACTAATGAAGTGAAATGCAGCAGTAATGAAGATATTTTGGTTGTACATCTCATAACCTTGTCTGTCCATCACCGCTGTCGGCAGACGGCCATTTTGATTCATCTCTGATACATGTCAGTGAATTCCCAGATATTCTAAATGATATAATAAACCCGCAAAAAGCTCCTTTACATAGGGCCATTTCTTTGCAAATGCAATTGAAAGAAGTGTATTTAAAATTGAACAGCACGTGAAAAGCCTTCTGAATGCACTTTTTTTAACTGCAATTACAAAAAAAAATGCGCACTAGTGAATGTCTTTATAAGCCTAATCAAATTTAAATAATATCAAAATTTTGAGGAAAATCCAGAAGGAATAACGCAGTTACATTCACGGGGAAGCGCTAAAGCCTCAGTGATCTAAGGAAGGGGAAGAAAGTCAGCATTTTCTCCTCCCAAGAATATCAGTTAAATGGATGAACAAAGCTTACAGCAAAAAAATCCATTAGCGAAGTAACTATGATCGTCATGGGGGAGCGCTAAACTCGTAGAGATCACGCAGCGCCTGGAGAATGTGAGGTAATGAGGTTCGATTCAATTCCTTGGATCAAGTGCCCCCCCTCCCCAACATCAAGGACCCCGCACCCTCGAAGGTTCGCCCAGAGAACATCTTACCAGAGATCGGTACCTCCTGGGAGACCCGCAGATCAATTGCTAGTGCACTCAGCTCACACACTGAGGTCCGTGGTTCGATCCCTGGTATGAGAGGAAACATTAGGACGTGTTTCCTTAAGGCACCTGTTGTCTATGTCCATCTATCAGTAAAATAGTCACCTGAGTGTTAGCCAACTGGTGTGGGTAGCATCCTGGAGACAAAATCGACTTAAATTGCCCAAAATTATCTGCATAACAAGGGGTTTTCTATATAGTAGTATGTCATTGATGACAGCCAGGCCTGTTTACCTTGTACTTGTTGAAATAAAGATTATTATTGTCAGATCACAACTGTACTATGGTCCAGGGAGAACCGAAACGTCGTAAGTGTAGGTTATTGGTCAGTTGTTCCAGCCACGTTATTGTGACATTCCTCACTCAAGGTGACACTGACCTTAAATGCACTACAGTAAACAGAACTAATGAAGATTCGTGAAACTGCATCAACAATAAAAGTGTTCTGTAAATACACTAATGCAATATCTCTAGCTTTTTCATGAACTCTTCCAAAAATAATTCAGTCAGCTTAAAAGCCTCTTTAAATGTACGTTCAACAGTTTTAAATGGATGTTCAGCAGTTTGAAACTTATGTTCAACAGCTTTAAATGGGTGTTCAGCGGGTTTAAATGGATGTTCAGCAGTTAATGGACATGCAACAGTTAATGGATATGCAGCAGTTAATGGATATGCAACAGTTAATGGATATGCAGCAGTTAATGGATATGCAACAGTTTCAAATATATCTTCAGCAGTTTTCCTTGATCCTACGAGTTAACCTGAAGGTTTAAGTTCTCATATTTTTCCTGCTTTGTCTCCTAGCCACCACTAAAAGTCAATAGTTTTGTGAAACCAACAATCTGGTCATCTGCACCACCTATCTACCGGGATGCTGCAGCCACCTAGTCATCTGCATCACCTGAAGTGTACCTGGAGAAGGTTTCGGGGGTGAACGCCCCCGCGGCCTGGTTTGTGACCATGCCTCGTGGTGGATCAGGACCTGATCAACCAGGCTGTTACTGTTTACCGTACGCAACCCGATGTACGAACCACAGCCAGGCTGGTCAGGTACTGACTTTAGGTGCGTGTCCAGCGCCTTCTTCAAGACAGAGGTTTATTGATAATCCCCCTTATGTATGCTGGGAGGCAGTTGAACAGTCTTGGGCCCCTGACACTTATTGTGCTGTCTCTTATGCTAGTGGCGCCCCTGCTTATCATTGGTGGGATGTTGCATCGTCTGCCGAGTCTTTCGCTTTCATAGGGAGTGATTTTCGTGTGCAAGTTTGGTACTGATAAATTAGACACATGTGCAACTCTTGGGTATCTTTATTGAGGAAACGTTTCGCCACACAGTGGCTTCATCAGTCCATACAAAGGAGAATCTTGAAGAACAGGAGGAGAATGAGGTAATCAGTCCCTCAACCTTGAGTCGATGTGGTCAGTCCATCAATCTTGAATAGAAGATTCAAGATTGAATCTTCTATGGACTGATCACATCGACTCAAGGTTGAGGGACTGATTACCTCATTCTCCTCCTGTTCTTCAAGATTCTCCTTTGTATGGACTGATGAAGCCACTGTGTGGCGAAACGTTTCCTCAATAAAGATACCCAAGAGTTGCACATGTGTCTAATTTATCAACAAGTCGGTTCTCTGAACCATTCATCTACAAAGTTTGGTACTAAACCCTCTAGGATTTTCCGAGTGGATATAAGCATGTATCTCTCCCGCCTGCGTTCTAGGGAGTACAAGCTGAGGAACTTTAAGCAATTCCAGCAACTGAGGTGTTTTATCGCAGTTATATGTGCCATGAAGGTTCTCTGTACATTTTCTAGATCAGCAATATCACCTGCCTTGAAAGATGCTGTTAGTGTGCAGTAATATTCCAGCCTATATAGAACAAGCGACCTGAAAAGTGTCATCAGGGACTTGGCATCCCTAGCTGTGAAGGTTCTCATTGTCCATACTGTCGTTTTTCTAGTAGATGCGATTGATTTAATGTTGTGGTCTTTGAAATTGAGATCCTCTGACATTATCAATCCCAGGCCTTTTACATTAGATTTTTCGCTCTGTTGTGCAGTTGGAATTTGTTTTATACTCCGATACAATTTTAATTTCCTCACGTTTTCCATATCGGAGTAATTGAAATTTCTTATCAATGAACTTCATATTGTTTTCTGCGGCCCATTTAATTATAGATTTGGCTGATGTCCGCCTGGAGTCTTGCAGTGTCTTCAATGGAGGACACTGTCACGCAGATTCGGGTGTCATCTGCAAAGGAAGACACAGTGCTGGTGCTTACATCCCTGTCTATGTCAGATATGAGGATGAGGAACAGGATGGGAGCGAGTACTGTGCCTTGTGGAACAGAGCTTTTCACCGTAGCCGCCTCAGACTTTATTCTGTTTACTATTGTTTGTGTTCTATTTGTCAGGAAGTTGTAGATCCATCTACCAACTTTTCCTGTTATTCCTTTATCACGCATTTTGTGCGCTATTACACCATGGTCACACTTGTCAAAGGCTTTTGCGAAGTCTGTGTATACTATATTTGCGTTTTGTTTGTTCTCTAGAGTATCCAGGACCTTGTCATAGTGGTCCAGTAGCTGGGACAGACAGGAGGGAGTAAGGATTTAAACCCCGCATATACAAATCGATGAGTACAAATTAATGAGTACACATACACACACACTAGTGATGGTAGTATTAATAGTAATACTAATAATATCCGCAGTGATAATATCAATAGTCTGCCGGGCGAAAAGAAAACGGACAGCCACTGGGCGCTGTTCATATAACTATGTCACATTTCAACTGTTCAAGACCGTCAACAGTCACCCATTTGACTGGTTTTACAACAGTGCTATGTTGTCTGTGGTTACGATGACAGACTGACTGATATACTAGCAGTCAAAATTGGTATGTGCTGTATGTACTAATCATGTAGCACTCATGCTAGATGTTGTTAGTTAAAGTGGATCATGAAGCATTCACTTAACACAAGTATGTGCTGAAGGAGACAACCAGGTCACACAGATCGCATCTCACACGAGAGGAACTTGTTTATTAAATTGTGACAAGTGTGTGCGAGGCAGTTGACACGAGAGGAACCAGGGAGATTAAACTGGCACATTGCGTGTAGGAAACACTCAACGGGAAAGCAAAGGGTTGTTAAACTGGGACATGTCGCAATCACTGGACACGTGAGGTATATAAATTCTGACTTGTCACACAATCAATCAACCCACACACACACACACACACACACACACACACACACACACACACACACACACACACACACACACACACACACACAGAGCTAGAAGTTAAAAATCACAAATGAGTCACGGGGATGCTAGGAAATACTTTTTTTTAGCATAAAGAGTGGTCGGGAAGTGGAAAGACCTAGATAGCGAAGTGATTGAGGCTGGATTTATATATAGCAGAGAGGTAATCCAGTAGCAGCCAGTGGAGAGACTAGACCAGGAGCTGAGAATCGATCCCAGCAACCGCATACAGGTAAATACATACAGGTAAAGACACGCCATCCTATAACCTGAGAGAAGAGAGAGAGAGAGAGAGAGAGAGAGAGAGAGAGCCAGTAATGGTGACTGGGTTGCGAGGTTAGTTTCTTGAGGTCGTTACAACAAGGTTGCACCACTAAGCGCTCTGCTTCATCTTGTTTGAGCAGGTGGAATTTAGTATTTGTGGTGTGTGTGTGTGTGTGTGTGTGTGTGTGTGTGTGTGTGTGTGTGTGTGTAGTTAGGTGTGTTTGTGTGTAATTAGGTGTGCTTGTGTGTGTGTAATTAGGTGTGCTTGTGTGTGTGTAATTAGGTGTGTTTGTGTGTGTGTAGTTAGGTGTGTTTGTGTGTGTGTAGTTAGGTGTGTTTGTGTGTGTGTAGTTAGGTGTGCTTGTGTGTGTGTAATTAGGTGTGCTTGTGTGTGTAATTAGGTGTGTAATTAGGTGTGTGTGTGTGTGTGTGTGTGTGTGTGTGTGTGTGTGTGTGTGTGTGTGTGTGTGTGTGTGTGTGTGTATGTGTGTGTGTGTGAGTGTGTAGTTAGGTGTGTTTGTGTGTGTGTGTAATTAGGTGTGCTTGTGTGTGTGCGTGTGAAATTGTGTACGTATGTGTAGTTATGTATGTGATTGTCTGTGTGTGTGTGTCGTAAACATGAACTGTACACACTTAATTGAACATGGGAGTCATGGGCTAGTCATTGACATGAAAACAAAAGCCGTTTAGTCACAAAGAAGACAAAAGTCACGGTTGGTCGATAGTAAATACACAAGTGAGTAATCAACAACTGCCTTGAGAAACTTTTTTTTTAATATAATTAACTCATCATTATTCATGGCGACGGCCGTCGTGAAATTCATGATGACGACACTCCTTGCCTTCCCCTGCCTTTCCCAGCCGCCTCCCTTCCTCTTTCCTCTTCCTCCCACCTTCCATCCGTCCCTCCCTCTCTCGTCAGTTCAATATATGGAGTAAGCAGGTGCCTGTCACTCAATTTCCCCCCCCCTCACCTGGAAACACAAACAGCAAGTTAGAGATGGCAAGTGTTCCATATGGCAAATTTAAACTCAAAGGATGATCAAGAAACTGAAAAAATAAAACTTGCCTGAAGGAAAATACAGGGTGTTTCAAGGAGATGGACCCAATTTTAAAGCAGTATATATTCAAATCGGGTCCATCCTTTTGAAACACCCTGTATTAATGTATATCAATTTATTTTATATATAATTCTACAGCGAAACTAAATCCACATACTCTAAAAAAACTAAACACCTTAGCTCGAACTTGTGGAAACTTTATACATAAAATATTTATAGATATCTGAGAGGAAAGACAAGGATGAGCGAACTGCATATCCTTGTACTGAAATTTTTTCATACGGTGCCGGATAGAAAGATGTTTGGCAGACTGGAGGCGCAAGCCATGGTACATAGAAAGATATTAGCACGAATAATGGCATTAGCAGCAGAATGGGAGAAGGCAACTACTGGGGTCCACGAGAATCAACTTTTGTTCCGTGCATTTACTAACGACGCGATTACAGAAATTAAAACTTACTTCTCGGTGTTTGCCTATAATTCCAAAATAATGAGACGGATACAAGCTGGTGTGTATGAAAGAACTTTGCATTAAGACTTCGAAGGAGTAGATGGATGGTTACTGGCGTTTAACCTGAGCGAAAACAAAAAATGAATGTTGAAGACGGGGAAGAAGACCGTAAACAGAGTATCACTCGGGTACAGTAAAATAGTTTAAAAGAAAGATTTAGGAATAATAGTTATTTTAACCATGTCCTTTGAAGAATATATAGAGACATCAGCAGCACTTGATAACGAAACTCAGGAACATTGACAAAGACTTACTCGCATATTCGACACATTATTGATTATGCAGCGCCTGTGTGTAACCCTCACCTAGTACAACAAAGCAAATCTCAAAATCATTAAGTATACGCAAACTGATGCTTGAGCTGAGGGAAATATGCATCTGAGAAGGAATGAGAGAGCTAGGTTGTCCGCCACTGGAATAAAAGACGTGACCCCAATGGAAATAAGTCACTGTGTCTGACTTTTTTGGGTTATCCTAGGTTATCTACACATATGCTGCTATGTATGATAATTCTATGTAACTGTATTTGTGTATACCTGAATAAACTTACTTACTTAAACAAGACATAAAATAATCCGGGGCATTGAGAAGGTAATAAAGGATAAGGTGTTTATCAAGGACGTTTTATTATTATAATCAAGGGGAAGCGCTAAACCCGGAGGATTATACAGCGCCTGGGGGGGGATGTGGAAGGCATTCAGGCTTAATTCGGGGAACTGGAGCACAGATCCAATTCCCTAAATCAAGAGCCCCTCACCAACATCAAGGAACCTTCCTTGAGGGGTATCAAGGACGTAACATGAAATTACACCAGTTACGTGGCTATGAAAAACAACACTAACAATAAAAAGGCACAATATACAGATAACCCGCATATATAAGAATGAAACTTATGACGACGTTTCGGTCTACACGGACCATTAGCTAGTCACAACACCTCTCGTTCTACTACTCCCGGCCTCACCCCTCTCTCGTACATATACTGGTTCCCTTCCCTTCGCGCTTCTGTGTGACTAGTAAATGGTTCATATCGGACCTAAGCAGTATCATAATTCTTCGTGCGGGGTATTTGTGTTCTTCAGTACTGTGATGTCGTAAGCTTATTTCGGTTTGTCTCCAGCTTTTAAGTAGTTGTGTTTCTTTGGTGGAAGAAGGAGATTGGGGCTCTGACAGCGCCATTCCACGAAAGTAGATAGGGTAGGTATTTTTCGTGGTAATTCTCGAGATATTCCTCACAAAATAGGAGTTATGAAAAGCAATGGCACATTGGAAGCTGATTCCACACGGGGATTCAGCACTAGGTATGACTGGGCTGTATCACCCAAGTCGGTCGAAAATTAGGAGAGAGACCAAGAACTGGAGATCGATTCGCCCTTTCCCTTTCCCGCGCAAACTCATGTAATTACATACACACTCACACATGTAAAGAGCCGGGAGAAGCCTCCTCATCACCACCTACTGTGCCTGCCGGGGGAATATTGACGAGCCTTCTGCTAGATTTCCCCCTTCCTCCCGGCACCTCCCCGCCAGCGCACGCACACGCACACATACACAGATGAGTCACAGAGATGTTAGGAAGTATTTCTTCAGTCACAGAGTTGTCACGAAGTGGAACAATCTGGAGATCGATGTAGTGGAGGCAGGATCCATACATAGCTTTAAGAATTTAAAATAAAAAAAGGGATGCAATAAAGTTCATGGAGCACTGAGAGAGTAGATCCAGTAGCGACTATCGAAGAGGCAGAACCGGGAACTGTGACTCAACTCTTGCAGCCACAAATAGGTAAGTACTTACCTCTGCCTCCCAACTGCCTTCTCTACCCACCTAATCCACCTCTAACATGTCATTTCATCCCTGCACCAACATCTCAAGTGGGTGGACCTACTGGTGGCCTGGTGGTTAACGCTCTCGCTTCACACGGTGAGGGCCTGGGTTCGATTCACAGCCAGAGTAGAAACATTGGACGTGTTTCTTTCCACCTGTTGTCTATGTTCCCCATCAGTAAAATGGGTACCTGGGTGTTAGTCGACTGGTGTGGGTCGCATCCTGGGACACTGACCTAAGGAGGCCTAGTCACAGACCGGGCCGCGGGGGCGTTGACCCCCGGAACTCTCTCCAGGTAAATCCAGGTAAACTGCTGGTAACTATTTTGATATTTACTGGGACGAGGTAAACCGGCAGATATCATACAACTTCTGGGGAATGGGAGCCAATTAGACTTTGACTCAAGTGGAGGGTAGTTCAAATTCCTTTAATCTAAAGCTCATCACCAGCATCAAGGTGAAGCGGGGAGTCGCAGAAGTGACACAAATGACAATACAGTAAACTGATGTTGGAGACCACAACGTTGACAGGTATATAGGTCAACATTTCGCACTAAGTGGCTCTGCTTAGAGCGAAATCATGTCCAAATACAGCTCCGCTTAATAAATTAGACCCTTCTGCAACACTCGGGTATCTTTACTGTGGGAACGTTTCACAACAAAGATACCCAAGCGCTGCACAGGTGTCTAATTTACCAACTTGTCGGTTCTTTGAGCCATTTATCTACGCAGCTCCACTGAGAGAAACTGTCAATTTTCTTAAAGTCTGATTTCCATACTGGAGTCTTCCCGCTCCCCCCATCCCTCAGGAGACACAATAACTGCTGCTCTTCTTTACATTGCAATATGCTGATGCTACATTATTATGCAGCGTATTAAACTAAGAGTATGTTACAATGAAAAATGTTAGGCATGCTTATTATTACCATTATACAAATTAAGAACATGAGAAAGAAGGAACATTGCAACAGGCCTACTGGCCCATGCGAGGCAAGTCCAAGTCTCCTACCGGGTCACATTCACTGTTACAATTATTATAATTACTATTATAATTTAAGCTAAGCTTCATATCAACGGAAGAGAGAGTTAGGAACCTTAACCTAACCTTTTAAAACCCTGGTTTAAAAGAGAGAGAGATACATACATACATCTGGATTCCCTAGAAGGGAAGGGAAAAGCCTGGATAATTCTGAATATAAGGGAATAACCCTTCCCGTCTTATGTTAGCCCTCTCTCTCTCTCTCTCTCTCTCTCTCTCTCTCTCTCTCTCTCTCTCTCTCTCTCTCTCTCCCAGGATAAAAGATACAGTATATTGCGGCAGCATCTGCAGAAAAATAAGACATCACAATAAATAATAATATGTAATGCAGTAGCAATGTCAGATGAATTCGTTATGACAATAAAAGTTATATAGCGTATTGCAATAAAAACATCAGAGCAATAAGGCATCACAACACACTTTTATTTTCGGCACCAAGACGACTAAACAAAACCTTCACAATGAGTCGTTAGATACTTGTGCAACACATGGGTATCAGTCTGAACACGTTTCGCCATCCAGTGACTAAAACGTTTTCCAATAAAGATACCCAGGTATTGGACGAGTATAATTCCTCCTCTTGTCGATATTATAAGCCTTTATTGATAAAAAATATTCACGTTATTTCAGGAATGCAAAATTACAGAAGAAATAAAAGAAAATAACAAATATGCATTTATTCTTATCGTTGTCACTAATAAAAAAAAATAAAAAAACACAGTAATAACAAAAAAAAAGCATTAATAAGCGAAACAAAACGTAATATTAACATAGGATAAATGTAAATACCTTAACGAGGTTATGTAATATTCAGTATATTATTATTATTATAATCAAGGGGGAAGCGCTAAACCCGGAGGATTATACAGCGCCTGGGAGGGGGGGGGGATGTGGAAGGCATTCAGGCTTAATTCGGGAAACTGGAGCACAGATCCAATTCCCTAAATCAAGAGCCCCTCACCAACATCAAGGAAATATTCAGTATAACGAGCTGGAAAATGCCGAGGCTGCAAATAGAACCCCAGCAACTCATAATATACATGGAACTAAAGACAGTTAGGAAGAATATTTAGACTCGCTTAAAAAGCGCTTATCAGATGCTTGGGCGCTCACGAGGCGCCTGAATTCTAGATAATAGATATAACGATACCTACAGTACACAAATTACCCACATATAGGATAGAGAGGCTTATGACGACGTTTCGGTCCGACTTGGACTTGTAAATGGCTTATGTTGGACCGAAACATGGTCATAAGCTTCTCTCTCCTATGTGCGGGTTATTTGTGTTTTTCCAGTCACGGTATTGTGCCTTTTAGTTCTTGATACCCATAAAGAAAAAAGGACACAGGTTTACGACTATGATGGTATCGGTATCTGTTCAAAATAAAGTATCAGAGATTGCAAGAATTTTGGTATCGTCCCATTACTAGTGAATGTACTTGGGAAATCTTTTTAAAAGTACATCTCAGTCCTTGGACCTTGGTCACTAAATGATACATAGTTAATGGAGTGGAAAAAAACATATCGCCTGTGAAGATCATTTAAAGGCGTGAGGTCATCTCACTGCCGTGTCACGTGTGACAACAAGGTATTAGCGTGGAATAGTATCACGTGTACAATGGTAGTTGAGATTGTGTATGTGTCGGCTTTTCGCTCTGTGGTGTTTTAAGTAGCAAGTCACGGTGCCCCGTGGTCTGGTAGGTAAAGCTTTCGCTTCACACGGTGGGGGGTCTGGGATCGATTCCCAGCAAGGGTAGAAACATTGGGCGTGTTTCTTTGCACCGGTTGTCTATGTTCACCCATCAGTACAATGGATACCTGGGAGTTAGTCGACTGGTATGGGTCGCATCCCGAGACAAAAACTGACCTAATTTGCCCGATATACTCTGCATAACAAGCGGCTTCCTATATAGTAGTATGTCATTGATGCCAGCTAGGCCTGTATACCATGTACATGTACTTATAGTAAATAAAGATATTATTATTATTATTATTATTATTATTATTATTATTATTATTATTATTATTATTATTATTATTATTGTAGATGCTTCGATGGACTGGTACCTATCACTGACGGATTCCCTGTAGATCAATTCGGCTTTGATTTCCAGTGACATGATCTACCCACTACTTATACATTGTGTTCTCTAGTTCTTGTGTATAGTTTGGGGTAAGCATTATCCCAGGATGGAGATAAATAGTACAAAATACCGACACGATGAAAAAATAAGCACAAATTCAGTACAATGCGATAATTTATTAACTATACTACGCCCGCACAGTGGGCTTTATCAAGTCACAAACAGATCTGCCTGTGACTTGAAGAAGCCCACTGTGTATGGGCGAAACGTAGTCATTAAAAGGCCACATTATACTGCATTTATATCTATATTTCCATGGCCCCAGGAGCTATACGTATCCAGTAAAGATATTCTAAGTGTATACACTCAAGTCCTTTCATTAAAAGGTAGGTACACACACCACCAGCACACTCAACAGGTAGGTACAAGACATTTGGAGACTTAATGGGACCTTTTAAAGGCACCTGGACGCTGAAAAGGTTGGTATAACACACCTTTACAGCCAACATGATTTCAAAAGTACATTTTTAATACATATTCAGTGTACCTCCGTACTCAAAAAGGCGCAAATAAATACACTCCACCTGCGTTCCTGAGGCACTAACAGGTGTACACAAGGGATTCAACGAGCGAGTACAAGTACTTAACTTCCACCTGGATCAAACGGCTGTCTCACACAGCTGTTAACCGCAGCCTGGACTGAGTTCACCTGTCTCTCGCTATGTCTTCCTTATCACTCACTCACGCACTCTCTGTCTCTCTCTCTGTCTCTCTCTCTCTCTCTCTCTCTCTCTCTCTCTCTCTCTCTCTCTCTCTCTCTCTCTCTCTCTCTCTCTGTCTCTCTGTCTGTCTGTCTCTGTCTGTCTGTCTGTCTCTCTCTCTCTCTCTCTCTGTCTGCCTGTCTCTCTCTCTCTCTCTCTCTCTCTCTCTCTCTCTCTCTCTCTCTCTCTCTCTCTCGCTCTCTCTCTCTCGCTCTCTCTCTCTCTCTCTCTCTCTCTCTCTCTCTCTCTCTCTCTCTCTCTCTCTCTCTCTCTCTCTCACACACACCTCCGTCCAAGTCAAGTTATCAACATGGCCATAAAATCAGGGATCATCGCCTCAGTACTCAGGAAACAAAAAATGCTTGGAGAGTCGGGATGCACTCACAAGATGCCTGGAAGCTTAGAATACACTCACAAGATGCCTGGAAGCTTAGAATACACTCACAAGATGCCTGGAAGCTTAGAATACACTCAAGATGCCTGGAAGCTTAGAATACACTCACAAGATGCTTGGAAGCTTAGAATACACTCACAAGATGCCTGGAAGCTTAGAATACACTCACAAGATGCCTGGAAGCTTAGAATACACTCACAAGATGCCTGGAAGCTTAGAATACACTCACAAGATGCCTGGAAGCTTAGAATACACTCACAAGATGCCTGGAAGCTTAGAATACACTCACAAGATGCCTGGAAGCTCGGAATACACTCACAAGATGCCTGGAAACTCAGAATACACTCACAAGATGCCTGGAAGCTCAGAATACACTCAAGATGCCTGGAAGCTCAGAATACAAGATGCTTGGAAGCTCAGAATACACTCACAAGATGCCTGGAAGCTCAGAATACACTCACAAGATGCCTGGAAGCTCAGAATACACTCAAGATGCCTGGAAGCTCAGAATACAAGATGCTTGGAAGCTCAGAATACACTCACAAGATGCCTGGAAGCTCAGAATACTCACAAGATGCTTGGAAGCTCAGAACATACTCACAAGATGCCTGGAAGCTCAGAATACACTCACAAGATGCCTGGAAGCTCAGAATACACTCATAAGATGCCTGGAAGCTCAGAATACAGTCATAAGATGCCTGGAAGCTCAAAATACACTCACAAGATTCCTGGAAGCTCATAATACACTCACAAGATACTTGGAAGCTCAAAATACTCACAAGATGCCTGGAAGCTCAGAATACACTCACAAGATGCCTGGAAGCTCATAATACACTCACAAGATGCCTGGAAGCTCAGAATACACTCACAAGATGTCTGGCAGCTCAGAATACACTCACAAGATGTCTGGCAGCTCAGAATACACTCACAAGATGTCTGGCAGCTCAAAATACACAAGATGTTTGGCAGCTCAGAATACGCTCAAGATGTCTGGAAGCTCAGAATACACTTGAATACACACACACACACACTCTTGATAATTCAGAAGACAGTTAGCAGGACAAGCTATTCCTTAGTTTCCCGTCATTCCAATCCTCACTTTACCTTCGACCTTATTCCACACAGTCGTGTGTTCTTCACTTACTGTACATTATCCTTCGCCTTTATTTTTTATCTTTATGCAGTCCGCTACTTTAAGTTACCTGATAGCCTCGCTTGTCTACCCTCCCTTATCCCGCACTGAGCAGGGGATGGGAAGGGATGCAGTGAGGTAAGGAGAGAAGAGGAAGGAGATAGTGGAGTTGAGAGAGTATGAGAGAGGCAGTGTATAGGAAAGAGAGAGCAAGAGAGGTGTGCATGAAAGCTGGGGAGAGGGCTAGAGATGAACAGCTACACAGAGGGAGACTTGGAAAGATCAAGGTAGAGAGAAGAGAATGGGGAGAAGGTAGATGAGTTGAAAAGAATGAAAGGAAATGTGTATAGAAAAGGGAAAGAGAGAGAAGAGTCTATGGGAATGGATTCGAGAGACAGTGAGAGTGGAGAAAGAGTGGGAAAAGTAAGAATGAAGAAAGAGAAAAGGGAGAAAAATCATTGCTCACACATATACACAGGCTTTTCAAAAGCCTTCGACAAGTGCGATTATAGTGTAATAGCACACAAAATGCATGCTAAACGAATAACTGGAAAAGTGGGAAGAAGTATTTTTAACTCTCTAACAGAACAGAGTTACGTCCAAGGCTGCCACAGTGAAAAGCTTTGTTCTACAAGGTACAGTACTCGCCCCCCATCCTTTTCCTCATCCTCATATCAGACATAGATGTAAACCATAGCACCGTGTCTTCCTGCACAGACGATAGTAGAACCTGCACGAGTGTCATCCACTGAGTACACGGCAGATCTCTAAGTGGATATAAACCAAGTTTTCCAATGGGCCGCGGGAAACAGTATAATGTTCAATGAGGACAAATTTCAGTTACCCCGTTGTGAAAAACCTGAAGAAATAATAGCTAGATAGGAGGATAAAGCAAATTCTAACCACACTATAGAGTGAAAAACCAATCTGAAGGATTTCGGAGTGATAGTGTCAGAGGATCTCACCTTCAAATATCACAAAAGTGTCACTATCACATTATGAAGAAAATGACAGGATGAATAATTAGAACCTTCATTCCAAGTGATGCCATGCAATGATCCTTTTCAAAGACATTTATTCTCTCTAGGTTGGAATACTAACAGCCTCATTCCAGGCAGGCAAAACTGCAGATCTAGAGAATGTACAGAGAACTTTCACTACATGTACTAGTTCAAACACCTTAATTACTATGAATGTTTGAAGTCCCTTGCTCTGTACTCCCTGGAATGCAAACGAGAAAGATATATCATAATCTACACCCGGAAGATCCTAGAGGAACTGGTCCTAAATCTGCATCCAGAAATCACTCCCTATGAAAGCAAAACACTCGGCAGACGATGTAACATAACCCCAATGAAAAGCAGGGGTATCATAAGTACACTAAGAGAAACACAATAAGTGTCCTGGGTCCAAGATTGTTCAACAGCCTCCTATAATACGTAAGGGGGGGGGGTTACCAGTAGAACCTTGGCTGTCTTCAACAGGGAACTGGACAGATACCTAAAGCCAGTGCCTTATCAGCTTGGTTGTAGCTAGTTCGCCGGACTGCGTACGGCTAGCAATAACGACCTGTTTGATCAGGCCCTGATCTACGGGGAGGTCTGCTCGAGGACCGGGCCGCGGGAGCGTTGACCCCCGGAACAATCTCAAGGTAGACAAATAAATAACAAAAAAGGTACAATACCGTGACTGGAACAATACACAAATAACCCACACATAGGAGAGAGGAGCTTACGACGACGTTTCGGCCCTAGTCAGACCGAAACGTGTCGTAACCTCCTCTCTCCTACGTGCGGGTTATTTGTGTATTCAAGGTAGACCACAATCACTTATTAAGAATACTTGTTGCTGATCATAGAGTAGAATGCTTCGTGTGGAACAAACTGTTACCTGTGTTCCCTCACTCTTTTGATCTTCACACTTTCACGAGGGACCTCTGGAGCTACCTTCTGGATAATAAATTATAATCTTTTCTTACACCAGCAAAGCATTAACGTATGAATTTTTTTCACGCCTCATCAAAATAAACAAAAACTCTGGCTGACAAATACTACTAACTACACCGTCGTCTTTGTCAAGGAGTTTTAACGCAAAAATGATATACTCGCCAATAACATTATAATAAAGAGCTTTTAAATGAGATTATAAAATACTTGTAGGAACCCTCATCCTTAATCCTGTAGAATCCCTAAGTCAAAAACAAGTCTAACAAGTTTTAAGTCTTGAAAATTTTGTGACATACTCTCAGGAAAGAGGATGAAAGAACTTCAGGATATATCTCGCATTTTCTTCTCGAGATGGTTCTATTATTATTTTCTTTCTCCCTATTTTTGAAGAGAACCTTTTTTTTGAGTAACGATAATTTTCAAAGATGAATTACACTTAAAACGTATATGTTTTTCAGCCTTTGCACTTTCATATGCTTTATGCAGCTCCTCTGAGGTAGGACGAGTGCACAGGATGCAACAGGTATACCTTCGCTGCGAGGGAACAATGGCTGCTCTCGTATCATGAGTTTCTCTAAAGAGTTTATTATCCTGCTCTTTCAGGAACATCTGTCTACATTTTTCCACTAGTCTGGGGCGTCCAAACACAATGGGACAAAGCTGTTGCAAGCTTCTGTATTGTCTGATTGTTTTTGAGACTTCATGAAGCTGGTAGCACTAGTCTTTTGATCTCTTGCATTGTTGATAGGTGTCGACTTTCGTAGGTGCAAATACACACTCACTCACACGCTTTTCTTACCATTTAACCAGCGCAGAATGGTGTTGACATTTGAATTCTTTTTTTTTTCATCGTTGAGCCTAAATAATGGGGCATCCTTTGTGTTGCGGTCTATGGCAAGACTTTTTTGATTCTTAGTAATTAGATAAACGAACTAAGACATAGATAAACACAAGAAAAATGTAAATGATTATATTATTATAATCATAAAAGAAGAGCTAAACCTACAAGGGTCATACAGCGCCGAAATAATTATATAAAATGTCGTATGAACTGTAGTCTTGTAATAAAGTTGGTAGAATTACCGACAATATGTAAAGTAAAAGGACACAAGTGCAACTAATGTGACATTTATTGTGGCAACGTTTCGCTCTCCAGGAGCTTTATCAAGCCATTACAAACAATACATGGACACAGAGGGTATATAAAGGCTCAGAGTGAGGTGTAATACTTGTGAGGTACCATTTCGATGTTCACTAGTGGTAGTGGTAGTAGTAGTAGTAGTGGTAGTGACAAAAGTAATACAATATGGTAGAGCAATTACTCATGTACGAATTAATTGCTCTACCATATTGTATTACTTTTGTCACTACCACTACTACTACTACTACTACCACTACCACTAGTGAACATCGAAATGGTACCTCACAAGTATTACACCTCACTCTGAGCCTTTATATACCCTCTGTGTCCATGTATTGTTTGTAATGGCTTGATAAAGCTCCTGGAGAGCGAAACGTTGCCACAATAAATGTCACATTAGTTGCACTTGTGTCCTTTTACTTTACAAACTGTAGTCTTCCAAGATTAACTTATTCTGAGATATAATTGAGAATAAATAAAGGAAAATGAATCTTTCATTAATACCAATTAATGCTAATAAATGTCTCCTTTGACTTTATCTGCATTTTTAATTGTTGACTAAGCCACTTAAGTTTAAGCCGGTGGGTGAATTGGACCTGCCTCGCATGGTCCAGTAGACCTGCTGCAGTGTTCCTCCTTTCTTATGTTCTTAAAACTAAGAATGTTCGTGATCATCGACTTCAGAAGATCGCGTTATAGCCATTTGATCTCGGGATGCTAATGGTTGTTACACACTTCAGGAAACAGGTTAGCATAAGTCAGGCACATTAAAATAAAGTGCAAAGTTTCATAAATGTTCAAATAACGTATTTTCTGCGTCTTCCTCAGCGGTTCACTCTCTCCTCGCGGACTGTAGCTTTGGCATTTGGCCCCAATATTATTTTCTCAGGCAGAGTGCAATCAATAGAAACAACTGTTGATGCTTTTGAAATGATGCATCTCGCTGCACTGAATGGCTGGCTCACTGGATGAGATTTCTTATTTGGAAGGATTAAGAATGATTTCCAGAGCTTCTTCCTGAGACGTCACCAGTTGGAGTTCAGCTAATATGAACTCTTGGGCGGCTGCCAGCGATTTCCCTAACCTCCCTGAAGAAGAGGAATTGAGCGAGATGGCCTCCCTCGCTGGACGTCCTCTAACGAAGGGGCTTTATATTCTCCAAACTTTGCTGCATCAAGCAGTAACTTGATTAAATGCATTTTAGGATAGGTTATTCATAGAGTTGCTGATGAAACATGCAACTTTGGATTGGAAGGTTTCTAGTTTCAGAAACTTTATTAACTATCTCGTAAATGCTGATGGAAATTATTACAACCCTCCGGCAGACAGAAACGGGAACAAAATCGTTGTGTAAATATCCGAAAAATAGTGTTTCAGGGATGAGGATGTTCACAGTAGGATTTCCAGAGCAACAAGCTTCCATACGTGGGTACCTTTCTCAATGCTGGAGCCGAAGGGGCACATCTTCGGGGCAATTTTTCTTTGCTAGTAAATATCCTGGGACTTGCACTCAAGCTAATAGGGTTGTCAAAGCTTGTTCCTTGGGTAACATTGATAATGGGTTGGGCAAATATTTTTTTAGTGGGTTTGGTTTTGACAAGGACCTGCCAAGTATGGGCCGGTAGGCCTGCTGCAGTGTTCCTCCTTCATATGTTCTTACATGTGGTAACTTTTATTCTTTTGCTCAGTACCACTCTGCTTACGTCACTGTCAGCGGATCACTTGCTGGATCAGCCTCACTGAAATGTTAATACTTTCCAAAGTCTAGTTTAGCGTTTTTCATAATAATAGTTACAATAACCACAATCCTGATCTTTCTTCTCTACACATTTCGTATTTACCATTTCACTCTTTACCAGGAGATGCAGCATCCGTTATTCAATAACATTAAAAACAGGCCATTCTTACCATTAACATCCACACCACATCCAAGCACATCCAAAAAAAAAAACATTTAACATATGCAGGAAAAGATGAAATACGATCCTTCCCCAGGAAATTTCCTTCTATACGATACACACTACTACGGGGAAAAGAATCTAACCCACTTACAGCAGGAGGATTGGAAACAGATGTATAAGGAAGCACCGGGGGGAAATGGAAGGTAATCAGGTTTGGCAGCAGGAAAGAAAAGGAATCTGCTACTCCTTACTGGAAAGCCAGCCACCAGACTCAAGGCACCACCTCCATGAAAGGGAACAGAAGTGGTAATAATGGTAGAATTACCAACAAAATGTTAGGTAAATGGACACAGATGCAACTAATGTGACGTTTTACCGTGACAACGTTTCGCTTTTCAAGAGCTTGATAAAACTCCTGGGGAGCGAAATGTTGCCACAATAAAATGTCACATTAGTTGCATCTGTGTTTATTTACCTAACAAAAGTAGTATTTTCCCTAGTCATAACGAAACCTGTTTAAGAGACTTCCGTTCTTCACCATGACAAGACTTGATATTGTCATTGGGAAGCTGTAACACCGTATGGGTTATGTAACGCCCGGAGAATGTAAGGCAGTCAGGTTAGGGCCAACAAAAAGGTAGCCCCCAATTTCTTGGATTCAACCCTTTCGCCGACATCAAGGCACCCCACTCACAGGGTTTTGTGAAATTTTAAAAGATTGAGAATAAATTTTACATAATTTATCCGGCTTCTAACTGGTGAGAGCCAGAAGCGCATTATTATTATTATTATTATTATTATTATTATTATTTACATTGTCGCAAATGTCGACTTAAATACCGAGAGAAAGGGGCTAGCAACTCTTCTCGTGTATAAATTACTAACTGTAAAAAGAAAATCTTTATAGTTTTCTTTCTCGAGTCACCGCCTCGGCCGGTATGTTGACAAAAATTATTATTATACAAGAAGCGCTAAACGGTATATGCAAAACAAAATCAGAAGAAGGGAACCAAACTAGGCTGGACTTGAGGATGAAATAGCCCTTCAACCCTCCTTGAAGTGTCAGAAAGACTTCCAATTCAATCACAACGCACAGTGTTTACAGGCTTCTGTTATTCACATGAGGGAGTCCGAGAGAAATTATTCCTAACTAAGGATAAGGAGTCGTGCATAATCAACCTGGCTTGGCGTGGGTGAGGCGCTAAGCATACAAAAAAAGATCCCAACGAGGACTTGACGACTCGGTTGGTTGTGATAGGCTAATGCTCCGTCCCGAAATACCTTTTTTCTTTTCTTTTTTTGTTACAGACTCTTCGATGCCACTCAGGTGCACGGTGTATCAACATTTGAAGCTGACGCAAAAAATGATGATGGACTCTTGAAGAGTATGATGTTACAACAGGAGCTCATGTAGGAATGAATGGAAGCGTCTGAGACCACAGCCTGGTTGACCAGACCCTGATCCACCATGAGGCCTGGTCTCAGACGGGCCGCGGGGGCGTTGACCCCCAAAATCTTCTCCAGGTATACTACAGCTATGCTCCAGGTATACAGCAATGAAGCAGATATTCTGAGGGTAAAATCAGAGACTGCAAAGACTATGAAGAGACTAGTGACGAATCTTAAACCAAGACAATCAAGCTGGATGAAATGGCGTATTACTGACAAGATGCAAAACAACGTTCCGCACCACGTAGAACTTTTTCAAGTCATGAAAGAAATCAAGACTTGAAAAAGCTTTACAGGAAAACATTTCGTAGTAAAAGCTTGTTCTTTAACTGGTATCGTCTTCAAACAAGGCGACCGAGAAACTTACATCGCTAATGCTCATCTTGAGCAAGATCGATCGCACAGGTTGCAAATATCTGTAACAGGCACAAGTTCGCTCTTACCTTAAGTATGTACCACTCTCTTGGATTGCTTGCTCCTTCTCAACTGTATGTATATATATATATATATATATATATATATATATATATATATATATATATATATATATATATATATATATATATATATCTATATATATATAGATAAATGAATGGTTCAGAGAACCGACATGTTGATAAATTAGACACATGTGTAACTCTTGGGTATCTTTATTGAGGAAACGTTTCGCCACACAGTGGCTTCATCAGTCCATACGTAGAAGAAACTTGAAGAACAGGAGAAGAATGAGGTAATCAGTCCCTCAACCTTGAGTCGATGTGTTCAGTCCATCAATCTTGAATAGAATACGGCATATCAGCGGAGAAGCAGCTTATAAACCGTATGGCAGGAGAGGTGCAGCAGTCATAGGTCGTGTTACATTTGTTCAATGTGGAAGTAGGTCGTGCCCAAGAATTAGGCAAGCGAAGGTTGAGGGAGTGATTACCTCATTCTTCTCCTGTTCTTCAAGTTTCTCCTACGTATGGACTGACGAAGCCACTGTGTGGCGAAACGTTTCCTCAATAAAGATACCCAAGAGTTGCACATGTGTCTAATTTATCAACATGTCGGTTCTCTGAACCATTCATCTATAAATCTGTCAGACACTGCAACTTCTTGGGATCTTAATACTTAGGAATTCTTCGCTTGCCTAATTCTTGGGCACGACCTACTTCCACATTGAACAAATGTGACACGACCTATGACTGCTGCACCTCTCCTGCCATACGGTTTATAAGCTGCTTCTCCGCTGATATGCCGTATTCTATTCAAGATTGATGGACTGAACACATCGACTCAAGGTTGAGGGACTGATTACCTCATTCTTCTCCTCTTCTTCAAGTTTCTCCTACGTATGGACTGATGAAGCCACTGTGTGGCGAAACGTTTCCTCAATAAAGATACCCAAGAGTTGCTGAGTGGTTGGTGCAATTATTTAATAAATGTATGGAAGAGGGTAAGGTACCTAGGGATTGGCAGAGAGCATGCATAGTTCCTTTGTATAAAGGCAAAGGGGATAAAAGAGAGTGCAAAAATTATAGGGGGATAAGTCTGCTGAGTATACCTGGTAAAGTGTATGGTAGAATTATTATTGAAAGAATTAAGAGTAAGACGGAGAATAGGATAGCAGATGAACAAGGAGGCTTTAGGAAAGGTAGGGGGTGTGTGGACCAGGTGTTTACAGTGAAACATATAAGTGAACAGTATTTAGATAAGGCTAAAGAGGTCTTTGTGGCATTTATGGATTTGGAAAAGGCGTATGACAGGGTGGATAGGGGGGCAATGTGGCAGATGTTGAAAGTGTATGGTGTAGGAGGTAGGTTACTGAAAGCAGTGAAGAGTTTTTACGAGGATAGTGAGGCTCAAGTTAGAGTATGTAGGAAAGAGGGAAATTATTTCCCAGTAAAAGTAGGCCTTAGACAAGGATGTGTGATGTCAACGTGGTTGTTTAATATATTTATAGATGGGGTTGTAAGAGAAGTAAATGCGAGGGTCTTGACAAGAGGCGTGGAGTTAAAAGATAAAGAATCACACACAAAGTGGGAGTTGTCACAGCTGCTCTTTGCTGATG
>NC_091325.1:13907223-13909723 GCF_038502225.1 Cherax quadricarinatus | reverse complement strand
CTTTAAAAACACAGCACACCTTTACAACACCTGCACAACACTTATATGGCACCACAACACTTATACCACAAAATACCAGCACCAAACCTCCACAACATTTACGCAACGCCTCCACAACACCTACGCAACACCTATGCAACGTCTCCTAACACCTACGCAACACTTCTTCCACATTATCTGAGCATCATCAACACATCACCTTCCATGCTCATGCCTGTCTCGACTCTCGCACTAAATTATGTACGTTCCAGCTCTCTCACTTTTCATATTTATTTTTTCCACCTCGCGCGAACGAGGAACGAGAGGCGCATTCTAAATTTTGGTAATTTTTTGCTCTATTAAGCCTTGACGGTCTATCCATCATCTGTCTATGTGGGTGTGCGCGAGTGCGTCTGTGAGCGTGCATGTCTTATAGGACGACGAAATTCCTTGCATGCTCACGGCGTTCACTTCATCAGGAAACAACACAGTGACTACTGGCACGGGTTTTACTGAGAAGAAGATCTATTAAATATAAGCAGACATCTGATGGATTCACAAGTTGATGAGTAAGACACTTGTGCAACACTTGGGTATCTTTATTGACGAAATGCTTCGCCTCTTCATCAAGCTTCATCAGTCGAATTCAGAGGTGATTACAATACTGACAGGATCGGTAAAAACCCAGCCTTGGCACAAACTTCATATTACAAGGATTCTCTGCTACCAGAGTCTTATTTCCACTGACAGGGACGGTTCCTGGATTTCTCTCGTGATGGGGGTTACGAGTGACCATACGATTGAAAGGTTCACTAGGAGACTGTGCTTGCAGAGAAAGAATACTGCTTTGAGAGTATATATTATTAATCAAAAAAAATATTTGCGCTTTCTAAAAATCCTTTCATTCACACTTTAATTGAAAGAAAAACAATGGTTCATATTAAAGAAGAGGAACAATAATTACATGAGATAACATCAGTACGTTAGCTTCAAAAATATGATATTTACCTTGGAATTACTGACGTAATGAAATAGAGCTGGAATATCGTGTATTCATTCTATTCTCATACGAGAGGCTCAGGTTAAATGAAAAGTTTTAGCAGTATGATTCTCCTGTTGTTATGACTGGAAATCAATGTATTGTATCAATAATACCTCAGAATTCAGGCTCTTGGGTCTTTCCGAATTTATAAATATAGTTGCAATATCCCATGTTCTGCTGTCACTACTAATATTGCTCAACTAAGTTTCTCTCAGTCGAAGGCATTAAAATCTACTTCATATTCTGCAGAATTAACTGACAAAGTCACACTTGCACACCAGCTAATACAGATCTATGAAAGCATCACTTAGAGGTCTAAGTAAATTCAAGAGGAGTGATGATGTGACACTATTGTTCTCCTCTCCCAAGAAGAAGTCGAACTTAATGAAGCCCAACCCTTAACTTTTCTTTCTCTCTCTCTCTCTCTCTCTCTCTCTCTCTCTCTCTCTCTCTCTTTCTCTAATGCCGTGATTCAATGCCATCCTCAGAATAATAGATTTCTCTCTAAAGCTGAAACATTTTGAGTATTCATAGCTGTTGAACCGTTTAGTATGCTACTGTACATGAGTCATGAGTGCTTGAAAATCCCCTATTTAATTCGTCGACTAACCTGTCTATGGCTGGAAAGTAAGCATGTGGGCAGAATTCATGAGTAGTCATTTTCTGACGATACCCAGTTGAGAATCAGCAAGAAACTCCTGAAAAATGACGCGACTGAGAATTGTCTCCCTATATTTTTTTTCATATTTATGCCAGACGCTTCGCACAAATGAACTACATTTTGCCAAATACCCTGCCCAGATTTTTCACAGCTTTAGTTTTACCTGAAGGCAAGACATGACTGAAGTGGAAGGGATAATGTGGGGATGATCAGTCCCTCAGCTTCTGAAACAAGTTGAGGGACTGATCAGGTCGAATTACCCTCCATTTCTACTGTCTTCAGCACTGTAGTCATTTCTGCAATCGATTGATTAAGTAAGTAAGTTTATTCAGGTATACACAAATACAGTTACATAGAATTATCATACATAGCAGCATGTGTGTAGAGAACCTAGGATAACCTGAGACCTGCCGAACAGGAGAAACGTTTCGTCATTAAGGATACGAGTGTTGCAAATGTGTCTTACATATATTTTGTTGTCATGTTTATTTTAAATTCTTAGGAGGTGCTAAATATCCACATTACAGTGTAAAGGCGATGACATCTGAGATATAAAGAGATAAACAGAGGTATCCCTTATGAGTCGAACAACCAAAGTGGAATCCCTAATCCCTACCTATCCTCATTCGTTTGAATTCTTCCCATTAGCTTCATAGCGTCTGCATACAGGAACACCTCTGAATCTATCCCTTCCTTTATAGCACCTGCACTAGGACTGACCCCTGTGGAACCCAGATCGTCACAGGTACCCAAACTAATCTTTATCCTACCAGTGCAGCAGCATCCTAACTCGAGGTATACTTGATGGTACCGGACCT
>NC_091325.1:13862223-13899723 GCF_038502225.1 Cherax quadricarinatus | reverse complement strand
TAAGGCAGCCGGGATTGATGGGATAAAGATAGAAATGTTAAAAGCAGGTGGGGATATAGTTTTGGAGTGGTTGGTGCAATTATTTAATAAATGTATGGAAGAGGGTAAGGTACCTAGGGATTGGCAGAGAGCATGCATAGTTCCTTTGTATAAAGGCAAAGGGGATAAAAGAGAGTGCAAAAATTATAGGGGGATAAGTCTGTTGAGTGTACCTGGTAAAGTGTATGGTAGAGTTATAATTGAAAGAATTAAGAGTAAGACGGAGAATAGGATAGCAGATGAACAAGGAGGCTTTAGGAAAGGTAGGGGGTGTGTGGACCAGGTGTTTACAGTGAAACATATAAGTGAACAGTATTTAGATAAGGCTAAAGAGGTCTTTGTGGCATTTATGGATTTGGAAAAGGCGTATGACAGGGTGGATAGGGGGGCAATGTGGCAGATGTTGCAAGTGTATGGTGTAGGAGGTAGGTTACTGAAAGCAGTGAAGAGTTTTTACGAGGATAGTGAGGCTCAAGTTAGAGTATGTAGGAAAGAGGGAAATTTTTTCCCAGTAAAAGTAGGCCTTAGACAAGGATGTGTGATGTCACCGTGGTTGTTTAATATATTTATAGATGGGGTTGTAAGAGAAGTAAATGCGAGGGTCTTGGCAAGAGGCGTGGAGTTAAAAGATAAAGAATCACACACAAAGTGGGAGTTGTCACAGCTGCTCTTTGCTGATGACACTGTGCTCTTGGGAGATTCTGAAGAGAAGTTGCAGAGATTGGTGGATGAATTTGGTAGGGTGTGCAAAAGAAGAAAATTAAAGGTGAATACAGGAAAGAGTAAGGTTATGAGGATAACAAAAAGATTAGGTGATGAAAGATTGAATATCAGATTGGAGGGAGAGAGTATGGAGGAGGTGAACGTATTCAGATATTTGGGAGTGGACGTGTCAGCGGATGGGTCTATGAAAGATGAGGTGAATCATAGAATTGATGAGGGAAAAAGAGTGAGTGGTGCACTTAGGAGTCTGTGGAGACAAAGAACTTTGTCCTTGGAGGCAAAGAGGGGAATGTATGAGAGTATAGTTTTACCAACGCTCTTATATGGGTGTGAAGCGTGGGTGATGAATGTTGCAGCGAGGAGAAGGCTGGAGGCAGTGGAGATGTCATGTCTGAGGGCAATGTGTGGTGTGAATATAATGCAGAGAATTCGTAGTTTGGAAGTTAGGAGGAGGTGCGGGATTACCAAAACTGTTGTCCAGAGGGCTGAGGAAGGGTTGTTGAGGTGGTTCGGACATGTAGAGAGAATGGAGCGAAACAGAATGACTTCAAGAGTGTATCAGTCTGTAGTGGAAGGAAGGCGGGGTAGGGGTCGGCCTAGGAAGGGTTGGAGGGAGGGGGTAAAGGAGGTTTTGTGTGCGAGGGGCTTGGACTTCCAGCAGGCATGCGTGAGCGTGTTTGATAGGAGTGAATGGAGACAAATGGTTTTTAATACTTGACGTGCTGTTGGAGTGTGAGCAAAGTAACATTTATGAAGGGATTCAGGGAAACCGGCAGGCCGGACTTGAGTCCTGGAGATGGGAAGTACAGTGCCTGCACTCTGAAGGAGGGGTGTTAATGTTGCAGTTTAAAAACTGTAGTGTAAAGCACCCTTCTGGCAAGACAGTGATGGAGTGAATGATGGTGAAAGTTTTTCTTTTTCGGGCCACCCTGCCTTGGTGGGAATCGGCCAGTGTGATAATAATAAAAAAAATAAATATATATATATATATATATATATATATATATATATATATATATATATATATAATATAAATTATATATATATATATATATATATATATATATTTATATATATATATATATCAAATGTAGCAGCCATAACAGGATACGACTGTTGTATTGCCGCCGGTATTGAACACACACGTTGCAGATAAAGCTTTTACTGGCACAACGTTTCGCTATGGTAAAGCTTTATTAAATCATGACTTGATAAAACTAACTGAGTAAAACTGTGTCCGAATAAAAGCTTGGTCGTGTGAGGTATATAGAATATGTATTTTTTTAACATCGACACTGTGTCCAAATTATGGTTGTGCCAAAGTATAGGTATCGGCGAGCATCTGCTAATTTTTGGTGGTATCGGTATAGGATTCGGTACTGGTATCTGTAGGTACACGCTAATTTTGTTCGTATAGGCCTGAAATGAGTATCAATATCGGCCTAAAATTAAGTATCAGTATCGGAAAAAATGTTGCTATCGTCCTATCCCTAATCCAAATTGAACTGTCTATGTTAAATGAATAAAAAACTTGTTATGCAATGAGGCTTTTCTTCAATATAACAGATACAGTTTCCATATGTACCTTGTCACAAATTGTAGAGTTTAGTTAACATACAGTGATAAACTAAAGTACGTAATATTATAGCCACCTTCTTGAATGCTATGTACTTTTCTCCCAACTTAATAAGTGGTGTTGTAAATACAGTTATATCGTCTATAAGAGGACGGGGGATATTCACTCTAACACTACCTTATTTAAATGACCCAATGTGATTTAGCGATTCATGTAAATTATTTATATAAATGTCTATATATGGATGAATTTAGTGATATACAATAACTGAGCATATACGATATACCAAGACTCAAATGAAAAAGTATAATACCAGAGATTGAATATCCTTCGTTTTTCTTGTTTCGGGGCCTTTGTGAACACAAATGCACTCGTGTTAGCCTTTACACTACTGATGTGTATTGCTCTATATATTACAAATTTCGGTGGCAAAATTCACTTAGTGTCCTCAACACCTTTTCTTCAATGTCTGCCATATGTGGTGGCCCGTGGCTTGGTAGCAACGCTTTCGCTTCACACGCTGACTGTCCGTGGTTCGATCCCCGGAAAGGATGGAAACATTGGGCGTATTTCCTTACACCTGTTGTCCCGTCCACCTAGCAAGCAAGTAGGTACCTGGGTGTTTGTCGATTGGTGTGGGTCGCATCCTAAGAGACAAGATTGAGTATCCCAGTAGAAATAAGACAGTCAGTCCCTCGATGACGCACTGCCTTTTTTGGACTATCATGGGTAGCTACGCCTCCAGGGTTAAAAATCCGAACAAAATCTTATCTCACCTGGGTGCTTCCCTCCATGCCTCCTCCTGTACTATCTCTAGCATGTTTCATCCACACCTTATCTCCATAATCCATCTGCTGTACTTCCCTCCACGCCTCTTCACCCTCCATCTGCTGTACTTCCCTCCACGCCTCTTCACCCTCCATCTGCTGTACTTCCCTCCACGCCTCTTCACCCTCCATCTGCTGTACTTCCCTCCACGCCTCTTCACCCTCCATTTATTGTACTTTCCTCCTCACCTCGTGATAAGTAAGACACATGTGCAACAGTTAGGTAACCTTATTACGAAACGTTTCGCCTACACAGAAGGCTTCTTCAATCAGTTCATCACCCTTGAAGACGTAGTTTTGATGTGGTCAGTCCCTCAGCCTGGAGAAGAGAATTTCTCCATTGCCTCCGCCTGTTTCTATTGTTTCCACATCTGAGTCTACATGGACGCACGTTGCCCCCCCCCCTTCAGTCTTCTGCATCAACTGTATTCATTACTGCATCTCCCTGAGACATCCATGTAATCATGGGCATCAATTTTATTCAAGACGTCCATGTCTTAACAAAAGTCCCTTTCACGCAGGCGCGTGCTAACGTGGATTACCATGTCCAAATGTACGTCAACAATGGTTATATATAGCGTCTACGTTCACATACAAAGATCAATTGTAAGTTATGATGAGCTCATTTAGAGATGTCCGTATCCACGTCCTAGAGTGTGGCCCGGTAGCGGCTCGCATGTCCTGACGAAGATCACTCAGACATGCCCTTGTCCTAAAGAGGAAATTACACTTCAACTCCCACCGTTGCCTGGCCAGAGTTCTCATCCCTCCCTCTTACAGCGTCCCTCCTTTCCTCCCTCTCACTGCCTCCCTCCTTTCCTCCCTCTCACTGCCTCCCTCCCTCTTTCCAGATCCATTTCCAAATGACCTATCGATTGAAATCTCCCTCCTACATTTGTTTTAATTGGTATGATGCTTCAGTCTCCCTTTTCATTTTTATGTCTATGAATAATTCTGCGCTTGTCTGTCCAATACACTATCCCTGATCATCTACTTACAAACACGAGAGAGAGCGAGAGAGAGCGAGAGAGAGCGAGAGAGAGCGAGAGAGAGCGAGAGAGAGCGAGAGAGAGCGAGAGAGAGAGAGAGAGAGAGAGAGAGAGAGAGAGAGAGAGAGAGAGAGAGAGAGAGAGAGAGCGAGAGAGCGAGAGAGCGAGAGAGCGAGAGAGCGAGAGAGAGAGAGAGAGAGAGAGAGAGAGAGAGAGAGAGAGAGTGAGTGAGTTTCCAATATTCGAAAATTCGTGCAAAATAAAAGAGCACACGGACAAGCGCAGGAGTTGCAGGTCGAGCAGGTTGACGCGTATGTTTATTTTCCACGACAACTGCTCAATTTTATTGTGGATACACGGGAATTCTCGGGAAAATGCTGGCTCTGTGTGTGTGTGTGTGTGTGTGTGTGTTACAAAAAACGCGATTCTAAAAGCTTAGAGATCTCCAGTGGATACTAGAAAGGACTGCCCTTCTAGCATCCAGCCTGTTACTGGGTTTTCGTAACAAGTAGTCAGTATCCTTGTCCAATTATCCATTAGAAATCAGTATTATTCAATAGTGCTTCAGGATTACAACTGGTAGGCTACTAACTAGAGAAATTAAAATTTAATAAATTTATTAGTCTAGAGGTATATTAAATTAAATTAAATTGATCACAGTAATCAAAATAATATCACAACTCTCGAGTACAATATTATTGTGCTGAAAGCACACATCACATTTATAATTCTTAAGTACCGTCTGGTACATTAACATTTAATAAGATATTACAAATATGTACAAGTTTGTGTGTGTGTGTGTGTGTAAGTGCTCTAAGTAGTTCGTTATGTCTCACGACTCGACTAGACTTAAACAAGTGACTGACAAAGTCCTCAAATAAACTTTCTTGACCGACTGGCAACCAGAACAGTCTGCTTGAACAACAAAAAGAATGCTAAAGCCCAATAGCAATATAACAAGCAACTGCGACACAGAATCAGGAACAAGGAGATAATATAACGACACTAAGTAGGGACCATCAGCAGATCCTCCACAAAAGTTACAAAACTCCCATACTACTGAATCTAAGTTCAGCATTAGAAAATCCCCGACTGTGATAATACACAGAAACCAGTAAAAATTAGGTCATAAGCTATAGTTCAGGACCTGAGTTACTCAGAGTGTCTATGAGACACACAACCTCAGTACAACGTCGAAAATCACTAAGTCTATACAAGGTTCTGTGAACAGAGTTCTACAGAACTAACAAGAATAATGAGACAGACAATCTGTCCAACCTCCAAGAGAGTCTAGAGCAGACTGAATACTTCAGGTGAGGTGAGGACACCCCCCCCCCTCGATCACGTGATAGCTCCGTGGACAGCAGTCGCCCAGCAAGAAGCCGGCAATATAACTAGCAAACAGCGATAATTACAGTAGTTAGACAATCAAGACTTGAACTGAGCACATAATATGTTACATCCTACCTAACAAAGGAAACTACGTCAAATAACAATATAAAGCAATACATTTACGATTTAGCTATTATCGCAAATATAAGCAATATAAAATTAAATGAAAAGGTAATAATTATATATATACATAATAATCATTGCAACCATTCAGGGGCTGCAACAGTGTGTGTGTGTGTGTGTGTGTGTGTGTGTGTGTGTGTGTGTGTGTGTGTGTGTGTGTGTGTGTGTGTGTGTGTGTGTGTGTGTGTGTGTAAGTAAACTCACAAAGCTGTGTTTGCAGGAGTTTACTTCGAGTTCCACATACAAATTATTTTCGAACAGCTTCACTAGATCCCAGCCATCAGGGTCCGATCATATCTACTCCTGTTCCGGTGTATATTGTTTGCCTCAGCCACCTCTTCAACTAGCTGAGGTACTATCATTGGATCTAGAGTCTCGCAGTGAATGGATAACAGATAAACTATCCTTGCACTTTGGAAAATCTGAAATCAAATTTTTATGCTTAAAAAAGTAAACTGAAAAGATTAAATAATTTTAATAAACTGTGTAATGAGGAATCAACCAGAATATTGACTTCAGTGATATTTATGCATGTCAGTGAATCGATAGGTTAAATATACCGATAACCTGCAGGTGACGCTAACGACGACGCTTCAGTTACGGAATTGTGCCTTTTGTTCTTGACAGGTTAAAGCTCCTCTACAGACAGCGCGGTTCCCACCTACTGAGGTGCACAGCGCTGTCTAGCACAGGGGTTCTTAACCGGGGGTATCCGTACCACCCCTTTGGGGTATGGGAATCAAATAATGTGGGGGAGGAGGGTATAGAACTCGATCTCTAAACAAATCGCAGTTTTTCTTGTAATAAATATGATAAAATCCTTTTGATTTTCTTTCAGCTCTTCTGTTCCAAGTTATCCATATGTAAAATAAAAACAAAGTTACTGGCGTCTAAGGAAGGACTGGTGATAATAATGATGATTTCAAGAGTCTGGGAAGGGGAGCAAGGGGACATACTGGGCAATCCATTAGGGATCTGTAATAGTAAAAAGGTTAAGAACCTCTATATTCCTGCTCTTATACCGTCATGAACAGCACAACAACCACTGTAAAAAAAAACAAGTTAACTTCCAAGAGCTTTCGTAATTTCTCACATTATCAAAGAACTGTAAACATAAAAGATCAGCAGAAGGCATATAAGGGCGAGATTACACCTCGCGGTCAACACGCAACACCTGACCCGTCCCTTTACTCTTGTTCATCATGGCCTTCACCCCTAAGAAAATACTGAAAAAACTGACTACAAATTGCCCACAATAAGGTGAACATATTCATCCTGGACCTGGATCTCAGAGAGCGTGCACGACACAAGGAATTATCAATACTGAGAATGCTTAAAGAGTCGGATGAAAAAACAGCTGAAATTAGGTAACGAAGACAAAACTGCTAAAAAGCGTTGTCTGGAACATCTTGCTGCAAACTTTGTAAAGATAAGGAATCGAAGGTAGTATGGTAGTTAAAAGGGAACAGTACACGTGGTAGGTGGCCGGGCCTCATACACGTGGTACCCAGTAAGTGGCCAGGCCTCATACACGTGGTACCCAGTAAGTGGTCATGCCTCATACATCTGATACACAAGTGGCCAGGCCTCATACACCTGATATACATGTGGCCAGGCCTCATACACCTGATAAACAGGGAAGAATTGATGCAACATGTTACACAAATAACCCACATATAGGAGAGAGAGGAGCATACGACGACGTTTCGGTCCGACTTGGACCATCTACAGAATCACACTAGTCGGTCCGGAACGCTGTCGTAACTTCCTATTTCTTATCTGAGTATTGTTCCAGTCACGGTACTGTGCCTTTTTGTTCTTTGTGCAACGTGTTAACTGTGTCAAAGTCTCTCATATTACAATACAGTCTAAAAATATGAGTCGCAGAATATCTGAGGAACGAAGCTAAGGAACAGGAGAGCGGTTTTTTGAATTGTTCCTTTGGTAGCGTGTATAGTATTCAGAAAACTGCCATACTGATGGCAATCCACAGGCCACACACGTTAACAGTCCACAGGTCACACAAGTTAACAGTCCACAGGTCACACACGTTAACAGTCCACAGGTCACACAAGTTAACAGTCCACAGGTCACATAAGTTAACAGTTCACAGTCCACACAAGTTAACAGTCCACAGGCCACACAAGTTAACAGTGCACAGGCCACACAAGTTAACAGTCCACAGGCCACACAAGTTAACAGTCCACAGGTCACACAAGTTAACAGTCCACAGGTCACATAAGTTAACAGTTCACAGTCCACACAAGTTAACAGTCCACAGGCCACACAAGTTAACAGTGCACAGGCCACACAAGTTAACAGTCCACAGGCCACACAAGTTAACAGTCCACAGGTCACACAAGTTAACAGTCCACAGGTCACATAAGTTAACAGTTCACAGTCCACACAAGTTAACAGTCCACAGGCCACACAAGTTAACAGTGCACAGGCCACACAAGTTAACAGTCCACAGGCCACACAAGTTAACAGTCCACAGGCCACACAAGTTAACAGTCCACAGGCCACACAAGTTAACAGTCCACAGGCCATACAAGTTAACAGTCCACAGGCCACACAAGTTAACAGTCCACAGGCCACACAAGTTAACAGTCCACAGGCCATACAAGTTAACAGTTCACAGGCCACACAAGTTAACAGTCCACAGACCACACAAGTTAACAGTTCACAGGCCACACAAGTTAACAGTTCACAGGCCACACAAGTTAACAGTCCACAGGCCACACAAGGTAACAGAGTTATCAAAAGCTTATTCCTTGGGGTAGCAATGAAAATGGGTGGGCAAATATTTTTGTTAGTGGGTTTTGGTTTAAAGAAGACTTGCCTAGAATGGGTCAGCAGGCCTGCTGCAGTGCTCCAACTTTTTGTTATATTCATTGTTAAAATACTTTCAATATCACTATGGTAAAGTTACTTTCTTTGACTTAGAAGTTTCCTAATTTAAATTCTACATAATTTGCTACATAAAATCCATTGTAAGAGTTTAAAATTATGTGCGAAGCCTGAAAGAAAAACTAGTGTGTGTGACTTATCGCTCTCAGGAGAGAAAAGTATTGTCTATCGACCCCGTGGCTTGTCTAGGTCTTAAATTCTTACTAATTTATCATAGGTCTCTCTCTCTCTCTCTCTCTCTCTCTCTCTCTCTCTCTCTCTCTCTCTCTCTCTCTCTCTCTCTCTCTAGTGTTCAGTGTACGTGTACTCACCTAGTTGTGCTCACCTAGCTCCTGGCCCCGCCTCTTTAACTGGCCGCTACCCGGTCACTCTTCCCGCTCCGTGAGCTTTATCATACCTCTTCTTAAAGCTATGTATGGATCCTGCCTCCACTACATCACTACCCAGACTATTCCATTTCCTGACAACTCTGTGACTGAAGAAATACTTCCTAACATCCCTGTGGTTCATCAGTGTGTGTGTGTGTGTGTGTGTGTGTGTGTGTGTACGCGCGCACGCTCGTGCGTGCTTGCGTACGTGTTATAAATTTTTCTTCACATATATCTATCATATCAGTGATGAAAAGTAAACTTAGTTAAAAAAAAAAATCAAGTGTTTTTCCAGATTTAACTTTCAGAGAAGTCTGCATAAGAGGGAATATTTTATACCACTAATTAATCGTGTTTATACACATTCCAATTTCTCAGGAAATCTTGAGAAAAATATCTTCCAAGACGAAATTAAGAAGGAAGAATTCACTTATTTAAATGATTATTTTGAAAAATAACTTAAAAAATACTCGCAGCTCAACCTGAAAGCCTTAAATACGTGTCTTAAATACGTGCCTTAAATACATGTCTTAAATACGTGCCTTAAATACGTGCCTTAAATACGTGCCTTAAATACATGTCTTAAATACGTGCCTTAAATACGTGCCTTAAATACGTGCCTTAAATACGTGTCTTAAATACGTGTCTTAAATACGTGTATTAAATACGTGTCTTAAATACGTGCCTTAAATACGTGCTTTAAATACGTGTTTTAAATACGTGTGATATCTCCCGATCCTAGAAGTTACTCGACTGAAGCTAAGCCTTTCCTTCCCTTAAAACCTGCTCCTCACGCTGACCAGACGGCTGATGGTTCCTGTTAACTGCCGTTGTGTTTACTCAGCCAGAAGCCACTCGCAGCATTTCATCGATGTCTCCACCATCAGCAGCGAACCAGACCGTCAGTCAGTTCCACCAACCTGTGTGTTACCGACAGATATATGGGTCTCGCCTATTAAGAGGGAACACCCTTGGAGTGGTAGTTTCGCCGTGCTGTGGGAGGTTGTCAGACATCAACGACACCACTGTCAGGAGCGCGCCGCTGTCAGTAAGTTCCACCAAGCTGTGGATGGTTGTAAGATATTAACATCTCTACCGTCAGGAGAGATCCGCTGTCAGTCAGTTCCACCAAGCTACGGGTGGCTGTCAGGCATCGGATCTCCCAGACAGGTGGCTGAGAGTCTGAGACGATTCGCATTGTCTATGGGTAACAAAAAAATATCACACTGTTTAAATTTAGTGTTAATGGAACACTTAACACTAAAATTAAACAGTGACACAAGTCAGTCGTTGTTGCATTTAGGGGAAGCGCAAAACCCGTACGAGTAGGACAGCTCCTGGCCAACAGGTGGCAGTCAGGTGCGATTCAGTGTGAGGACAGGTCCAATTAGATCAAGAGCCTCTCACCAGCATCAAGGAGCCTCTCACCAGCATCAAGAAGCCTCTCACCAGCATCAAGGAGCCTCTCACCAGCATCAAGGAGCCTCTCACCAGCATCAAGGAGCCTCTCACCAGCATCAAGGAGCCTCTCACCAGCATCAAGGAGCCTCTCACCAGCATCAAGGAGCCTCTCACCAGCATCAAGGAGCCTCTCACCAGCATCAAGGAGCCTCTCACCAGCATCAAGGAGCCTCTCACCAGCATCAAGGAGCCTCTCACCAGCATCAAGGAGCCTCTCACCAGCATCAAGGAGCCTCTCACCAGCATCAAGGAACCTCCACTGAGAAACCTCTCAACAGCATCAAGGAACCTCCGCTGAGGAGCCTCTCCCCAACATCAAGGAACCTCCACTGAGGGTCACAATCCAAGAGATCAACTGCAGTCGACCTACCGTGCTGCCAGACGTCCGATGTATTTACCAAAAAAAATAGTCTTGGATAACGTCCACCATGCCAGAACTGTCGTTAATATTTAAATTATTATTTTCATTATTAAACAGCGTTAAACCAACTGTTGGTCATAATAGCGCTAAAATTTAGAAAATTAAAAAGAATAATATAATTTAAACCGAATAAAATGCTAAATATTTAAATCCACGTGACCCAGATACGAGAAAAGACCACAAATAACCAATTTCTACAAAAAGTAAACAAAGAAAAATAGACAGGAACTTCCAGCGGTGATTGCTGTCACTAATACCTCACGGGGATTACTGGTGGCTTGCCACACTCCAGCTGGGAAATTCTCAAAACTAGAGATAAGGACAGACCTGGTGTTGTGTGTGTGTGTGTGTGTGTGTGTGTGTGTGTGTGTGTGTGTGTGTGTGTGTGTGTGTGTGTGTGTGTGTGTGTGTGTGTGTGTGTGTGTGCGCGCGCGCGCATGTCTGCATTTGTGAGCACGCTTATTTGTGTATGTATTTTTGTATATGTATGTACTCATCTATTTGTGGTTGCAGGGGTCGAGTCACAGCTCCTGGCCCAGGGTCTGAAGGATCTTCAAAACTACGGTGCTCTTCACCAACTCCAAGGCTGAGGGACTGATTACCTCGTCTTTTGTATACAATAGTTCTACAGTCTTCCAGTTATATCCTTGAATTTGTATTGATAAAGCCACTGGATGTTGAAAAGTCTAATTCCTCTTCATGATGATCTATCATTTATTTATCACACTGATTTTCCTATTTTTTTTAATTAAATTTAAGCTGGGCCCTTCTGGTAAGTGATGTTTTCAGTCTTCATATTTCCTCAGACCTTGGAATTCCCGTACAGATTATGTGTTGCTCACATTAGTAAATGTAACTTTTAGGAGAATAATATTTTCCTACTTCTTACCTGTATATTTTCCTACAGCTAAGCTCTCACGTTTGGTATTTCTTCGTGTCTCCACTGACACTTAACACCAACACACACACGTACGTACTACTTCTTAAAGCTATGTATGGATCCTGCCTCCACTACATCAAGAACAAATAGGCACAGTACTGTGACTGGGCCATTTACAGTCACTACATCACTTTCCAAGGTGATGTAGTGAAGGTAGGACCCATACATAGTCGTAAGAGGTACGATAAGGCTCATGGAGAAGGGAGAGAGTAGAACTAATAGCGACCAGCGAAGAAGTAGAGCCAGGAGCTATGAATCGACCTCTGCAACCACAAATAGGCGAGTACACACACACACACACACACACATACACACACACACACACACACACACACACACACACACACACACACACACACACACACAAAGGTCGGTCATTAACTTACTTTTGCTTCAGTGTTACTAATACTTCTTAAGCTCTAACTCTGTCCCGAATGACCTCTTGTGTTGCTTCTTGTGCCCAACGATACAACTGTCAATACTGTGAACGTATGGACGGCACTTGGTGCAGAACATACCTTTATATTATTATTGTTCAAAGCATATGTTAAACCCGTATAAATTATACATCCTTCATTACAGACTATGTTTCACTCTGGGTAAACCTACTTCGAATCTTCCCACAGCTACACTTGGTCTACATTAAAAATTTACTGTGCAACTTGTGTCTTCCAACCAAACTTGTCGACAACACCTGTCATCCCCTACAACCCGTAATGACATTTCTTATATTTACATCATGGAGGTGTGATTTCCAAAATATTTTAATTTTCAAGGGGAAGCTCTAAATCCGTAAGGTTCTAAATTTTGAATCGTTCATGTTTAGTGTCTTATCTTAGTTCTACCCAATTACATCTCATAATCCTGGTTAAGCCAATTCATATCTTGTCCTAGTTAAACCCATTCATATTTTGTCTTAGATCCATTCATCTTGTTATATACTACAGGCACTGTAGTATTTGGAAGCGCTATACTTTTAAGGGTCATAAAGTGTCTACAGAATGTGAGGAAATCAGGTTTGACCTGAACAAACTATAGGTCCAATTCCTTGAATTAAAGGCCCTTCTTCAGTATCAAGGTACCCTCTCTTGAAGGGTATACTGATCGCTGTTGATTTTATTCTGCTCATGTGATCAGCCAGTGAAAAGTTAGGCTTCTTGTCAACTAATGGGTCATTTTCCTTCTCAGACACCAGCAGCTGCGCCCCTCTCAGGTGGGAAGAGAGCTCCTGGATATTTGGCTGAGAGACAATTCGCCGACGGACATTTCACCGAATGGATATGTCACCGACGGACATTTATCCGAATAGCCGAACTGGCATTCATCACAGCATG
This sequence comes from Cherax quadricarinatus, assembly GCF_038502225.1. Taxonomy (NCBI): domain Eukaryota; kingdom Metazoa; phylum Arthropoda; class Malacostraca; order Decapoda; family Parastacidae; genus Cherax; species Cherax quadricarinatus. The sequence continues at coordinate 13,886,620 of NC_091325.1, read as the reverse complement.
TTTCCTAAACATTAAAAGAAGAAATAAAAATAAAATTAAAAAGGCCATAAAATAACAAACTTAACCCAGCCTAACCTAATTATCTGTTCGGTCTGACCTTCTTTATATCCTCATTATCTTCCCCCTTCTTCATTATACAACTTCAGTAGGTACTTACCGGATCATTCAAGTAAACGATCCAAATCATTCTCCCTTTATCTTTCAAGGTATGTTATCCTTATTAAAATTTAGGTATTTTTTTTAATTCTCTCCACAATTCCTCTACTATATCGGCATTCAAAGTTAGTTATTTTGTAATTGGGAAAAGTTGTATCTTTCTGCAGCTTCATACAATCCACTTCCCTTACCGCCTACAAGTGCCCATTATCTGGGTAGTTCCCAAGACACATACTACTTATAAAAACATACCTATTCGGAATGTACCACTCAAGTAGTAGTGAATATTCCAATAACTACTCACATAATGGGAACTTTTAAAATGGTGGCGCAATTATCCTTCACATGGCGAATTAACTCATTGTACGGTACTCATAAAACCCATGAATCACTAATTTATTTAACATTATAGGTCAAAGAAATGATCATTGTACTTCCCGCTAAGTGTTTCTCAGTTTTTTTTTCACTTAAACTCTTATTTTTTTAGGTACTTCTTTATCAGGTGTGGTCTGATATCGTCTCCTGTCCTTGTTATCCTAGCAGACTTTTCCTCTTTATAAGTTAGTCATTACTTGAGAGAGACAGTCAAACATATTTCAGTACACTCACATTTCCCATTCTTGTGTTATTTCTATCATTTTTTCATCTACTGGTGAAACAATTAATCTTCCCTAAACATAAGCTCTTGGTCATTACTGAAAACTACACTTTCCAGATGTTCTACCAGCAGTAACAGCCTAGTTGATCAGGTTCTGATCCACCGGAAGGCCTGGTCATGGACCGGGCCGCGGAGGCGTTGATATCCGGAATATCCTCCAGGTAGATCATCATTCATAGTATTATTCCTCCTCCCGTTATAGGGCATTCATGGGGATATTACTGGTTTGCAGTGTAAGGTTTCTTATCTGTCTCACTTTATCGAATACTGATACGACATTAACTGTTTCCGGCTGTGTGTTATATTCCTAACTACAGTGTATTAGAAATTCGATACTGAATCGCCAAGATGCCAAATTCTCCTACCCATTCAGTATTCATTATGAAATTTCCTAAGTCCCCATCTTTCCGGTATCCTCCACCTCCTTCAGGTGCTTCGTTATTTTAATCTTTTATCACACCTGTGCTACAATATTCCCTTTTATGCTATAGTTACCCTTGTTTCTTGGTAAATCCTTGTCATTACTCATTACCTGTTTGTTTCATTTTCAAAAGAATCACTTGGTTCTTCACGAACACTTTTTATCTTTCACAGTTATGAAAAAGGGCTAAACCTACAAGGGGCATACAACTCCGCCGAGCAGGGAAGGATGCAGGCTTACTAGGTAGCAAGAGGTATTTTATACCATTTATTTCCAAGGAGAGGGATGATTATTAGGTCATGGAGTGCAGCGGGATAGTGGATAGTGCAGGGGTAGAGTATGGAATAGATGGGACTAGTTCTTATGCTTTTATATTACGTTCCTTAGGTGCTAAGGGCCTTCTGATGGATTCACAGTCAGATAACTATTCTGAATATAGTGTGGGCCCATCGGAGAGGCTAGCATGCATATTTTGATTGTTGGATAAAAAAGATCGAGGTACCCTTTTAACTGGATACTGAACTGTAATAAGATTTATCTTGATCTTGTAGGCTTCATTGTGTTTAGCAAGTCATCCTTTGGAACGCAGCTAAGACCATTCAGACCGTATTAGTCTATCAGTTTGCCACTAATACACTTTTACTCAAGTGTGAATTGGAGCAGCAAGGTGGAGAGTGTGGGTCGAAACGTGTTACTATTATTGTGACTATTATTATTATTATAAAAAAGAAGCGCTAGAAACGTGTTACTAGCAGGAATAGGAAGAGCTTGAAGAAAATCGTCGTGTGTATTCACTGCTAAGAGGTGGATTATCTCCATTTGGGAGACGCTCTCACTCTGTCTACCATTCCTACGGAAGTCCTGTCCCATGTGGGGGCTGTCACAGCTGCATTATTTTTGGGCTATAGTTTCAGCTAGTCATATTGTCAAGACTGAAATGGTATACTGGTGTTTCTAGCGTGGCTGGGGTCGTCTTTCCCTGCTGAAGTACCTACATGTGCTGGTTGAGTTTGCAACTGTGTCATTACGATTTCGTGAGTCACAACCAGAGAGAATATACGTATGCACTCCCTACGAAAGCAAGACTCGGCAGGAGATGCAACATCCCCCATCCCATGACACAATAAGTGTCAGGGGCCCAAGATAGTTCAACTGCCTCCCAGCATTATAAGGAGGATTACCAATAGACCCCTGGCTGTCTTCAAGAAGGCGCTGAACAGCACCTGAAGTCAATTTCTGACCAGCCAGGCTGTGGCTCGTACGTCGATTTACTAGCTTCGAACAGTAACAGCCTGGTTGATTAGGCCATGATCCACCGGAAGGACTGGTCACGGACCGGGTCGCGGGGGAATTGACCTCCAAACCCTCTGCAGGTATATTCCAGGTATGCCCTGCCCGCCTAATATGACCGGAAGTGTAACTTGCAGCCATTTTGATTAGCCAAGTAAAAGATTTAGAGTTTTGAGCAGTATTTTAGGTTATCATGCTCGCTCAGTTTGGATCTTTAATAGCATGGAAAACATCTTTAAAAATTGCTATGTTTTGGAAGGACAAAAATTTAATGAGGATGTAGAAAGAATCGTGGGCAACAGTGCTACTTATCGTAGCCTCCATCCTTTTAAAGTCAACACTTTCTTTCCTAGAATCTCACTGATGGCACTGGGGCCAAGTGGAGTGCCAAGGAAGAGGCTGTCAGTAGGATTAATGACTTCCACGCCTTGCAAGACTGCTGTTGCTTGCTCTGTTGTGGGTTTACTGGAAGATACTAGTTCGTATCTGGAGGTTTAGGGAGATGCCTGGTTTCACTCCATACTCTAATTTTTCTGATGTCCTTTACCATCATTATCATTATAATAAAAAAACGATAAACCTACAAGGGTCATAATAATATAGTAAAAGATGTGAAAATGCAGATCTCTACGTACGATGATGTAATTATGGTTACATTAAGTTCCCAGGCAGAAGAACTGGGCGTGATGGCCTACTCAAATAACCCATACGATTTCCTTATTCTATTAGGGGTTTGTGAAAGATCATGTTTTCTCCAGATACCAGTAACTGACATTAACACACTCCTTGTTAAAATAAATGATGGCATTAGTGTCACACGGGATATGTTGGTCAATATGTGGAATGAACTAGAGTATAGATTTGATGTATTACGGGCCACTAGAGGTTAAGATGTGGAAGCTAAATAATTTCACAACCAAGAAGCTGTATAAAAATTTATAATTTATCTATCACTTCCATAAGATTGCTGCATTTTATATCCTTTATTTTGCTGTAGAGAGTATTTAAAATGGGAAAAAGACTTTATGAACACACTGTAGCTAAACTTGCTGACGAGAGGAAGGAACCCATAGGTAGACAGTAGACAAAATTTATTGTGTAATTCGACCTTCAATCGTGATCCTCATCAGCAAATACAGAAGACGAAAACATGGCTGTGTATTATCCTTGTGTTTATTTAGATTCACTACACCTCTTTTTAACTGTCTCACCCCTTGGCCTGTCTCAGTAACCTAGATCCTTATCACAAACCTTCACTCAATTCTCGTATCACGTTGAGCCAATACCGACATCTTAACGATGGGTTCTGTCCAGCTACTGCCACTACCCCATGCTGACTAGTGTGTGTGTGTGTGTGTGTGTGTGTGTGTGTGTGTGTGTGTGTGTGTGTGTGTGTGTGTGTGTGTGTGTGTTCACCTAATTGTAATTATAGGGTTCGATTCACAGCTCCTCGCCCCGCCTCTTCACTGGTCGCTACTACATCACTAATCCTGCTCCATGAGTTTTTTCATACCTCTTCTTAAAGCTGTGTATGGATCCTGCTTCCACTACATCACTTCCCAGCTCCATGAGTTTTGTCATACCTCTTCTTAAAGCTGTGTATGGATCCTGCTTCCACTACATCACTTCCCAGACTATTCCACTTCCTGACAACTCTGTAACTGAAGAAATACTTCCTAACATCCCTATGATTCATCTGAGTCTTCAACTTCCAACTGTGACCCTTTGCTGCTGTGTCCCATCTCTGGAACATCCTATCTCTGTCCACCTTGTCGATTCCTCTCAGTATTGTGCATGGCGTTATCATATTTCCCCTATCCCTCCTGTCCTCCAGTGTCGTCAGATCGATTTCCCTTAACCTCTCCTCGTAGGGTATGCCCCTTAGCTCCGGGACTAGTCTTGTTGCAAAACTTAGCACTTTCTCTAGTTTCCTTAGGTGCTTGGCTAGGTGTGGGTTCCAAACTGGTGCTGCATACCCCAATATAGGCCTAACGTACACAGTGTACAGGGTCCTGAACGATTCCTTATTAAGTTATCGGAATGTTCTTTGGTTTGCTTGGCGCCCGTATGCTGCAGCAGTTATTTGGTTTATGTGCGCCTCAGGAGATGTGCCCGGTGTTATACTCACCCCAGGATCAGTTTCCTTGAGTGAGGGTTGTAGTCTCTGGCCCCCCATAGACAGTACTCCGTCTGCGGTCTTCTTTGCCCTTTCCCAATCTTTATGACTTTGCACTTGGTGAGGTTGAATTCCAGGAATCAGTTGCTGGACCAGGTCTGTCCACATCCCTTTATAGTTCTGCCTGGTCCTCGTCCGACTGAATTCTTTTCATTATCTTCACATCATCTGCAAACAGTAACACTTTCTGAGTCTATTCCTTCCGTCATGTCGTTCACAAATACCAGAAACAGCACCGATCCTAGGACTGACCCCTGTGGAACCCCGCTCGTCACAGCCGCCCACTCTGACACCTTGCCACGTACCATGACTCGCTGTTGTCTTCCTGACAGGTATTCCCTAATTCATTGCAGTGCCTTCCCTGTTAACCCTACCTGGTCCTCCAGCTTTAGCACTAAACTCTTGTGTGGAACTGTGTCAAACGCCTTCTTGTAGTCCAAGAAAATGCAGTCCACCCACCTCTCTCTTGTCTTACTGCTGTCACCCTGTTATAGAACTCCAGTAGGTTTGTGACATGATTTCCCCTCCCCACCACTCTTCTGCTAATCTTCTCCGTGACTTTGCATACTATACATGTCAGTGACACTGGTCTGTGGTTTAATGCTTCGTGTCTGTCTCCTTTTTTTTTTAAATTGGTACTACATTTGCTGTCTTCCATGCCTCAGGTAGTCGCCCTGTTTCGATAGATGTGTTAAGATTGTTGTTAGAGGTGCATTTAGCACCTCTGCTCCCTCTCTCAGGACCCATGGAGAGATGTTATCCGGCCCCATCGCCCTTGAGGTGTCTAGCTCACTTAGCAGCCTCTTCACTTCTTCCTCGGTTGTATGTATTGTGTTCAACAGTTGATGGTGTACCCCACCTCTATGTTTTTCTAGAGTCCCTTCTGTCTCCTCTGTGAAGACTTCTTTGAATCTCACGTTGAGCTCCTCTCATACTTCACAGTCGTTTCTTATGAACTCCCCCTCCTTCCTTCCTCAGCCTGATTACCTGGACCTTGACTGTTGTTTTCCTACCGATGTGGCTATACAATAGTTTCAGGTCAGATTTGGCTTTCGCTGCTATTTCATATTCGTATTGTCGTTGGGCCTCCCTTCTTACCTGTGCATATTCATTTCTGGCTCTAAGACTGCTCTCGTTATCCTCCTGGTTCCTTTGCCTTCTATATTTCTTGCATTTTCTAGCACACTTGGTCTTTGCCTCTCTACACCTTTGAGTGAACCCAGGGCTTATCCTGGCTTTCTCGTTATTTCTGTTACCCTTGGGTACAAACCTCTCCTCAGCTTCTTTCCATTTGTTGTCACATATTCCATCATTTCGTTTACTGACTTCCCTGCCAGTTCTCTGTCCCACTGAACCCCGCGCAGGAAATTCTTCATACTTGTTTAGTCCCCTCTCTTGTAGATTGCCTTTATTCGTTCTGCCCTTCCTGCTTTCCTCTCCACTTGCAACTTTACTATGTATTCGAAGTTCAGAACCACGTGGTCACTGGCCCCCGAGGGGTCTTTCATATTTGATGTCCTCAGTATCTGCACTATTCAAGGCGAATATTAGGTCCAGTCTAGCTGGTTTATCCTCTCCTCTCTCTTTGGTAGTGTCCCTTACGTGTTGGTACATGAGGTTTTCCAGTACCACCTCCATCATCTTAGCCCTCCACGTTTCTGGGTCCCCATATGGCTCCAGGTTCTCCCGGTAAATTACCTTGTGACTGAAGTCACCCACAAGCAGTAGCTTTGCCCTGCATGCATGAGCCCTTCAGGCCACTTCAGCCAGTGTGTCAACCATTGCTATATTACTCTCATCATACTCTTGCCTTGGCCTCCTGCTGTTCTGTGGTGGGTTATACATCACTGTAATTACCACCTTGGGACCTCCAGACTGAAGTGTTCCTGTAATGTAATCTCTTGCGTCTCCTCTGTCTCCTCTCTCCAACTCGTCAAAATCCCATCGGTTTTTGATGAGCAGTGCCATTCCTCCACCCCCTCTGTTCCCTCTGTGTTTCCTCAGAATCTGATATCCCGTTGGAAAGATGGTATCTGTTATCATTCCTATGAGTCTGGTTTCTGTGAGAGCTATGTCTAGTGATGCTTCTTTGACTCTTTCGTGCCACTCCTCCCACATATTCGTTATTTCATCAGCGTTGTGTGTGTGTGTGTGTGTGTGTGTGTGTGTGTGTGTGTGTGTGTGTGTGTGTGTGTGTGTGTGTGTGTGTGCGTGTGCATGTGTGCGTGTGTGCGTGGGTGCGTGGGTGCGTGTGTGTGTGTGTGTGTGTGTGTGTGTGTGTGTGTGTGTGTGTGTGTGTGTGTGTGTGTGTGTGTGTGTGTGTGTGTGTGTGTGTGTGTTGTCGGACCTAAAATTCGTAATAAATTGCCGTCTCCTACGTATGTACAGATTTATGCATTGTTCCAGCTACGGTATAGTGCCATTTTATTCCTTAAATTTGACCATGTATTTGCTGGCAATCATTAGTTAATTTATGCATGTACAGATTAATCTTTTAGAAACTAATTCCGTCTATCAAGATCAGACGGTAGAGTTCTCAGGAGGCCGCCGGAACGATCGCCAGTGCTTCCTACACAATGTTTTCACGATATTGTGAAAGTCTCGTTTCTCTTTAAATGGGTTGGGGGGGGGGGGGGCTTTGGTCGGTAAAGAGGCTATTGATCTATGAAATTTAAGCTAGTCTACCCTTCCCTGGATCAAACCTGATTTCCAGGCGCTGTATGGGTTTACCAGTTTCCCCATTTAATAATAATAATTACAATAATTATAATAATAATGATGACAATAACAACTATAATTACAATAATTAGAATAATAATAATTCAAGATTTAGACTGCTCAGAAAAAAACCCTCTGTCTAATTCTTTTTAATGACGATATTTCGCTCACGCAGAAAGCTTTATCAAGGCACACAGTGATACAGATATCTTATTTAACTTCATGTTTCTCTACCATAGAAACATCTCTCCGCTGACGCGATTCCTCAGTCTTTTGTCATTACATTCATATGGAATTGACTGTCATACGGCACCAAAGGAAAGTAATCAGGTTTGATCATGGGGAGGGGGAGAGGATCCCAGCTCTAGTTCCTTGAACTAAGAGCCCTTTGCTAAGAAGTTCACTCGCTCTTTCCTCTGGGAGCGTCCCATTCCTATAATCAGTGTTTACTGAGAATCCAGAGAGCAGTTCTGGGAAAGGAGGGCTGCCATCCCAAGTGGCTAGCCACGAACTAGCCACAGAAGTGGCTAGCCACGAACTAGCGACAGAGGTAGCTACCCACGAACTAGCCACAGAAGTGGCTAGCCACGAACTAGCGACAGAGGTAGCTACCCACGAACTAGCGACAGAGGTGGCTACCCACGAACTAGCGACAGAAGTGGCTAGCCACGAACTAGCCACAGAAGTGGCTAGCCACGAACTAGCGACAGAGGTGGCTAGCCACGAACTAGCGACAGAAGTGGCTAGCCACGAACTAGCCACAGAAGTGGCTAGCCACGAACTAGCCACAGAAGTGGCTAGCCACGAACTAGCCACAGAAGTGGCTAGCCACGAACTAGCCACAGAAGTGGCTAGCCACGAACTAGCCACAGAAGTGGCTAGCCACGAACTAGCCACAGAAGTGGCTAGCCACGAATTAGCCACTGAAGTGGTTAGCCATAAACTAGCCACCGAAGTAGCTGGTCGTGAACTATCCATCGAAGTGGCTGGTTTATGGTGCACCCGATATCCGCCTTCTGGAGTTTAGATGGTAGCGCAAGAGCAATGGTTACACACACACATAAAGACAATAGGAACTAGGCAAGAAAACGGGGAGTGACGAAACTGTACTTCTTCTTTTACAAGGCTTGGTTGGCAACGCTCTCACCTCACACAGTGAGTGTCCGTAGTTCGATTCCTGACACGGGTGGAAATGCTGGGAGTGTTTCCTTGCACCCGCTATCCCTGTTCACCTAGCAGTAAGTAGGTCGACTGGTGTGGGGTGCATCCTGGGGGACAAGATTGAAGGACCAGATTGGAAATAAGACAGACAGTCCTCGATGACGCACTACTTTCAAGGGTTATCCTGGGTAGCTAACCCTCCGGGTTATCTTATACGTCTTGTATTCCTGAAAGTCTTGAGGGAGGGAAAAGAGTGAACGAGCAAGTGCTTTCCGATGGATAAGCTGTTTCCTGGTAGTCACTTATACATTTCGCCCTTCAAGATATACGTAGTAAATAAATGTTTGCACACGCTTTCTACCATACTTGTCAACAAGTCTCGCTTCTCAGAGTGTGATCCCCCGAGGACAACCAGGGATAATTAGAGAGTTGAAGCTTGGAGCGCGGGTGTGGACGCGATACCAGGCATCTTATCCTTCAAGATGGTGGGGAGGGAATCTAGTGCCTTGATGGGGAGGGAATCTAGTGCCTTGATGGGGAGGGAATCTAGTGCCTTGATGGGGAGGGAATCTAGTGCCTTGATGAGGAGGGAATCTAGTGCCTTGATGAGGAGGGAATCTAGTGCCTTGATTGGGAGGGAATCTAGTGCCTTGATGGGGAGGGAATCTAGTGCCTTGATGAGGAGGGAATCTAGTGCCTTGATTGGGAGGGAATCTAGTGCCTTGATGGGGAGGGAATCTAGTGCCTTGATGAGGAGGGAATCTAGTGCCTTGATGAGGAGGGAATCTAGTGCCTTGATTGGGAGGGAATCTAGTGCCTTCGTGGGGAAGGAATCTGATTCCTTGGTGAGGAAGGAATCTAGTGTTTTGGTATTGAGGATGAGCTCTTGATGCTAGGAATTAAAGATTATCCTTCCCTTCCTTGGATGACGCTTTATCTTTCGTTAGATAGAAACTGAATGACCCTTAATGTACAGGGCGTTTGAAAAAGATGGACCCAATTTCAAAGCAATCTGCTTTGAAATTGGGTCCGTCGTTTTTAAATACACTATTTATGTGTGTGTATGTACTCACCTAGTTGAGGTTGTGTGTGTGTGTTTTACATACATCACACACACACTACTTATGCCAATATTCCTTAATATTACTCTAATCACTACCAGTCACTAACCACCACACTTCTCTCACTAAAAGTAAATCCTCCATCCTGACATTCTCATCCTAACACTAAACTACTGTCTTTACTACCACTATCTTCACCCATCGCTACTAATCAAGACTACCACTATCTTCACCCATCGCTACTAATCAAGACTACCACTATCTTCACCCATCGCTACTAATCAAGACTACCACTATCTTCACCCATCGCTACTAATCAAGACTACCACTATCTTCACCCATCGCTACTAATCAAGACTACCACTATCTTCACCCATCGCTACTAATCAAGACTACCACTATCTTCACCCATCGCCACTAATCAAGACTACCACTACCTTCGCTACAAATCAAAACTACCACAATCCTCGTCCTTCGCTACTAACCTAAGCAAGCACTATCCACATCTCCCCCCTTCAGTCACTTGCCCCACCTAATCATTGCCTTCAACGCACCCTACCACTACCGGACCCCACACACTACCCCTCATGGTGCTACCCTGCCCCTAGTAACCACCAATGCTCTTAACTGCGGGCTCAGGTAAGGTCGAAGACTCCCAAGAAGCCGTGGGCAGTGTATCGGCAGGCGGTGGGAAGGAGAGGATACCCACTGCCCAGGCGATAGGGAGGAGGATACTCACTGCCCAGACGGTGGGAAGGAGGGGGATACCCGCTGCCCAGACGGTGGGAAGGAGGGGGATACCCGCTGCCCAGACGGTGGGAAGGAGGGGGATACTCATTGCCCAGACGGTGGGAAGGAGGGGGATACTCACTGCCCAAACGGTGGGAAGGAGGGGGGATGCCCACTGCCCAAACGGTGGGAAGGAGGGGGGATGCCCACTGCCCAGACGGTGGAAAGGAGAAGATACCCACTGCCCAGACGGTGGGAAGGAAGGGGATGCCCACTGCCCAGACGGTAGGAAGGAGGGGATACCCACTGCCCAGACGGTGGGAAGGAAGAGGATGCCCACTGCCCAGACGATGGGAAGGAAGGAGATGCCCACTGCCCAGACGGTGGGAAGGAAAGGATACCCACTGCCCAGACCGTGGAAAGGAAGGGGATGCCCACTGCCCAGACGGTGAGGAGGGGATACCCATTCCTCAAGCGGTGGGAAGGAAGGGAATGCCCACTGCCCAGACGGTGGGAAGGAGGGGGGATGCCCACTGCCCAGACGGTGGAAAGAAGATACCCACTGCCCAGACGGTGGAAAGAAGATACCCACTGCCCAGACGGTGGGAAGGAAGGGGATGCCCACTGCCCAGACGGTAGGAAGGAGGGGATACCCACTGCCCAGACGGTGGGAAGGAAGAGGATGCCCACTGCCCAGACGATGGGAAGGAAGGAGATGCCCACTGCCCAGACGGTGGGAAGGAAAGGATACCCACTGCCCAGACCGTGGAAAGGAAGGGGATGCCCACTGCCCAGACGGTGAGGAGGGGATACCCATTCCTCAAGCGGTGGGAAGGAAGGGAATGCCCACTGCCCAGACGGTGGGAAGGAGGGAGGATGCTCACTGCCCAGGCGATGGGAAGGAGGGGATACCCACTGCCCAGACGGTGGGAAGGAGGGGGATACCCACTGCCCAGACGGTGGGAAGGAAGGGGATGCCCACTGCCCAGACGGTGGGAAGGAATGGGATGCCCACTGCCCAGACGGTGGGAAGGAGGGGATACCCACTGCCCAGACGGTGGGAAGGAGGGGGATACCCACTGCCCAGACGGTGGGAAGGGGGGATACCCACTGCCCAGACGGTGGGAAGGTGGGATGCCCACTGCCCAGACGGTGGGAAGGAGGTGGGATGCCCACTGCCCAGACGATGGGAAGGAGGGGGATGCCCACTGCCCAGACGGTGGGAAGAAGGGGGATAGCCACTGCCCAGGCGGTGGAAAGGGGATAAGAACTGCATAGGAGGTAGTGAGGAGGGTGATACTGACTGCCCAGATGGTTGTAAGGAGGGGGATACCTACTGCCCAGACGGTGGGAAGGAGGGGGATACCCAGACAGAGGGAAGAACGGGGATGCCCAGACGGAGATAAGGTGGGGGATACCCAGACAGAGGGAAGAAGGGGGATACCCAGGCCGGGGGAAGGAGGGGGATACCCAGACGGAGGGAAGACAACTCAAGCCGATAAAACATGCTTGTTGCTCTCCCTCCTCCCACCCTCCCTGCAAGCACAGCCTTCTACTCCCTCCCTGCAAGCACAGCCTTCTACTCCCTCCCTGCAAGCACAACCTTCTACTCCCTCCCTGCAAGCACAGCCTTCTACTCCCTCCCTGCAAGCACAGCCTGCTACTCCCTCCCTGCAAGCACAGTCTGCTAGCCCCTGTCCCTGCAAGTGCAGCCTGCTAGCCCCTGTCCCTGCAAGTACAGCCTGCTAACCCCCTCCCAGAAAGCGCAGCCTGCTACTCCCTCCCTGCAAGCACAGACTGCTATCCCATCCATGCAAGCACAGCCTGCTAGCCCCCTCTGCAAGCACAGCTTGCTAGCCCCCTCCCTACAATCAGTCTGCTAGCCCCCGCCCTGCAAGCACAGTCTGCTAGCCCTCACCCTGCATGCACAGTCTCCTATTCTAGTCCCCTCCTGCAAGCACAACATGCCTGGCCCCCTCAAGCACAGCCTGCTGTGCCCACTCCCAAACATAGCCTGCTGGGCCCCCCTCCCAAGCACAGCTTGCTGGGCCCCCTCCCAAGCACAGCCTGCTGGGCCCCCTCCCAAGCACAGCCTGCTGGGCCCCCTCCCAAGCACAGCCTGCTGGGCCCCCTCCCAAGCACAGCCTGTTGGGCCCCCTCCCAAGCACAGCCTGCTGGGCCCCCTCCCAAGCACAGCCTGCTGGGCCCCCTCCCAAGCACAGCCTGCTGGGCCCCCTCCCAAGCACAGCCTGCTGGGCCCCCTCCCAAGCACAGCCTGCTGGGCCCCCTCCCAAGCACAGCCTTCTGAGCCCCCTCGCAAGCACAGCCTGCTGGGCCCCCTCCCAAGCACAGCCTGCTGGGCCCCCTCCCAAGCACAGCCTGCTGGGCCCCCTCCCAAGCACAGCCTGCTGGGCCCCCTCCCAAGCACAGCCTGCTGGGCCCCCTCCCAAGCACAGCCTGCTGGGCCCCCTCCCAAGCACAGCCTGCTGGGCCCCCTCCCAAGCACAGCCTGCTGGGCCCCCTCCCAAGCACAGCCTGCTGGGCCCCCTCCCAAGCACAGCCTGCTGGGCCCCCTCCCAAGCACAGCCTGCTGGGCCCCCTCCCAAGCACAGCCTGCTGGGCCCTCCGGCTCCACCACCCTCAAAAGCACATGCTATATTTTTATTTTTCATTTTTTTTTTCCAGTTCCTTCTTATTCCATAGTGATTATCGATTTCATTTGCCGCCTCCGGTCTGTTTACTGCCGCCCGCGGTGTCACTCCCGCCCACATCCCCTGCGCCCATGTGGGCGTGCCTCTATTCTGACATCCAGTGCATTTATATGTCTGTGTAGGCAGAGAAAATGCAAAGGTATGTGAAAATTCAAGAATTTAAATTGGTTCCTGTAGGTGGCTGTTGTTAGAGATGCTGGTTTACGCAAGTATCTGCTGGTCAGAGAACGCGAGAAAGACTGAAAAGAGCGTCTTGTCTTACCGTTCGAGACATGCAGCTTGAAGAGATAGCTAGGAGCACTGGAAGAACAACTCGGCACACGTCTACCCTCAACAACCTCGGGGTTGCAACTGTGGCCTCTGGATACCAAGCTAACTCTCCCATGTCCAGGTGTGGCTCCGTTTTCTATGTAAACCCAAACCCGTTTATTATTATAAAAGAAAATGTAAAAGATCCTTTTTTTCTGCAACAATACAGCAACTAATGATGAAGACATTATTGGGATAATTAACTCTGAAATTTGAGCGACTCTGGATAAACCAGATAAGTCAATCAGTGAGGCTGTTTTCCAATGGGATCCTCTAGAGGATCAAAGGATTCCTTTGGAAAACCGCCTACGATCCTCTTCCAGAGAATGCGACCCGCAATAGTCAGCTAATATCCAGATACCCATTTGCTGCTAGACGAACAGGAACAACAGGTTTAAGGAAAAAGACTATTTGGATTATTACCCCGGAGGGTTAGTAACCCAGAATTACTTAAGCACACAACGGTGGTCCTCTTCTTTCATTAGGGTCAGAGAACATGTTCGACCCCTCTCTAAGATCAAACCAGAGTCCTTTGCTTGTGAGACTACAGTGTTACCATTGTGCCACAAGTGAATACCTCAAATATTATGATGTCAGACAAATATACGAGTGAAAAGAATTTAACCTGAAGGCCTTCAAAGGCCTGCTGTATTGTCTATTCTCATTCCAGTTTTCGTTATTTTAAAACTAGCTTATAGCTTATCTCGACACTGCAGGGAATGAGAGCTGAGAAAGTGACAGAAATGGAAACCCTACAAGAAAATATAGACAAGAAGTTGGAAAAAAGTTGCAGGGAATCACAAGAAAAAATTAAATTAATATTTAAGAGGAAGAGTTCAGTGTTAGCCAGTGGATGATCTCTACAGCCAAACCATACCACGGACGGGGATAGAACCCGCGGGTTCTATCCCCGTCCGTGGTATGGTTTGTTTGCAATCGCGTCATTACGATTTCGTGAGTCATCTCTACAGCATTACTGTATCACCCCTACTGTGGTACTAACACCTTCAGTCACCCCTCACTGTGGTACTAACACCCCTCAATCACCCCTCACTGTGGTACTAACACCCTCAATCACCCCTTTCTGTGGTACTAACACCCTCAATCACCCCCTCACTGTGGTACTCTCTCCCCTTATCCCTACTTCTGATCAATGAGACACTTGTATAGCTTTTGGTACCTCAAATGTTTCGCCAGCCAGTGGCTTCCTCAACCCAGTGAATTGGACTGAAGAAGCCACTGTCTGGCGAAACGTTCTAAATGTTGCACAAGTGTTTCATTTATCAACTGGTCGGCTTTCTAAACCATTTATTCAAAATCCACACTTTTCTCAATCACTTTTCCATTCTCTCCCCTCCCCCCACTATTAATAGTAGTATTCTAAACACTTGCCTTTTGGCTAAGTCCACTCAGCACGGAGAATTTACAAAGTCGGAAAAAAAAAAAAGCTTTAGCGAACTATCACCACTTGGAAAGATGCTAAACCATCTACCGTTCAATATGAGAGAGCCTTATGGCCCTCCAGGTCACATTTAATCATGGCTGAGCACCGCCCCTTCCCTCCCCTCCACCGGTCAAATGCCAACTGCTCAAGATCTGGACATGTTAAGAAATATTGCTCGGAAGAAGTCAAATGTGATAAGAGTGCTGGAACCTAATCTACAAGGAAGTGCCAAAAAGCCTGACAATAAACAGTGTCCTAGGTATTACTTAGTAGGTGTGACAAACTGGCATTAAGTGTGGAAAGCGGCCCAAGCCCTCTGCAGAGGCGATCAAACTGAAGAACTGACTTCCTCAAAACTATTTATCCAAGGTCGATGGACTGATTACATCATCTTTACTGCGGTACCACGCCTTCTTCCTCTGTATTCGACTGAAGAAACTTACTGTGTAGACGAAAAGTTTCAATCAACAATAAGGATACCCATCTGTTGCATATGTATCTCACTCTTCAACTTGTCGGTATTATATACCACTTTCAGCATACCAGATTGATATACCCAGCTACACTGATCCCACCACAACACTTAGCCTTTGCTGACTCCGCTATACCGTCCAGCATTGCTGACCAGCGCCCACACCATAACTCGGTCCAAGCCAGTCTCGCCTGTCTTACCTTGCACCAGCCCCTTAACTCATATCAATTCAAAGAGAACGAAGGCAGTGACACACAAATAACCTGCTCATAGGAGAAAGAAGCTTACGATGATGTTTCGATCTGGGTTGTGTATCGTTCCAGTCACGGTACTGTCCCTTTTTATTCTTTAGGTATTGATAGAACAAATAGAACTAAAGCTACCCATGTTCCAGGTGCAGACTTTATAACAGTGCTCCGTGGTTTCCTGACCAACAGCGAAATCAATGCAATCCTCAAAAACAGGCCTGGAAACTACTCTGGAGGCATACTTTGAATCCTTTGAATATGAGGCTGAATTACTACCTTCAAGGAATATATCAGAGCATAGGCTGGAATACTGCTGTATACTAACTGCCCCCATCAAGACATGCGAAATTGCTAACCAGGAGAGTGTACAAAGAACTTTCACGGCACACACAGGTACGATAAGGCACCTAAATTACTGGGAACGGTTGAAGTCGTTTGATTTGTATTCCCTGGAACGCAGGCGAGAGAGATACATAATAATATACACTTGGAAAATCCTTGAGGAAATAGTATCAGACTTGTACACGAAAATCACTCCCTATGAAAGCAAAAGACTCGGCAGGAGCTGCAACATTCCCCAATGAAAAGCAAGGGTGTCAAGAGTACACTGAGAGACAATGAAGTGTCGGGGGCCCAAGATTGTTCAATTGCCTCCCAGCATACATAAGGGGGATTACCAATAGACCCCTGGCTGTCTTCAAGAAGGCACTGGACAGGGACCTAAAGTCAGCACCTGGCCAGCCGGGCTATGGTTCGTACGTCAGTTTGCGTGCAGCCATCAGTGACAGCCTGATTGATCAGACCCTGATTCACCACGAGGGCTGGTCTCAGACCGAGCCGCGTTGGCGTTGACCTTCGAAACCCTGGAGTTTACCTGGAGAGAGTTCCGGGGGTCAACGCCCCCGCGGCCCGGTCTGTGACCAGGCCTCCTGGTGGATCAGAGCCTGATCAACCAGGCTGTTGCTGCTGGCTGCACGCAAACCAACGTACGAGCCACAGCCCGGCTGATCAGGAACTGACTTTAGGTGCTTGTCCAGTGCCAGCTTGAAGACTGCCAGGGGTCTGTTGGTAATCCCCCAGGTATACTCCCTAGTGTTGGAAATAATGGCATAGGGCTGCTGATCTATGTCAAAAGTGGGCTGGTTTGCAGACATATCCAAGTCCACAAAAGCGATGACACCTAATATCAGACTCTCTTCAATTTACCAGATGATTTGGTACGTTCAGTCTATGTAATGTGCATGCGAGAGCCCAAAATCTGGAACTCTTTGCCAGAATCTCCAGAACCACTGGCTCAGCTTGCATTTTTAAAACTACAGTTAAAAAACACCTTATCTCCTTATCCCAGCCCATCATAAATACATATGTAAAAACTATACATGCATTTGCTCAATATCATGAACATAAGAAAAACTTTTTAATCAATATATACCTACATCTGTAATCATCTCAATTGTTAGCTTATTAAAGCCTTATAGCATGAATTGATAGAATATTCCGTTCTCTTGTATTCATTGTACCTTACCTAATAACCATATGTACTGTTATTGCCTTATTAATCTTTAGTTAGTTTTAAGTTTGGCCGAAATGCTCTGCATATGAAGGGGCTTTTGGTATGTACACCCAATTATATTCCTTTGTACAAACATGTATCATGCTAAAATATATATTATTATACTTCTGTGAATAATAAATAACTCAGAAAGATCGTAATGGGGATGTAATTGCCTGACATTATGAAGTTAAAAGACACCAAACATGTCGATCTACAACCTCGCCATTGATAACATAACCAGCCTTAAAGTGCTTATAGGAAGGACCACTGGCATCAGTTTTAAATGTACTAGAGTTTTCTGCATAACGTTTATTAGATCTCTTATTGGTTACCAGTACATAAATAACCCGCACATAGGAGAGAGATTATGACGGCTACCATTACATTATTACTATTATCACTATTTATACTATAGCCTCTTTTCACTCCCCTTTCTATCTCTCGTGTCACTAAAGCCTACTCCCTCTACTTTATGCTGCTACTACCACCACTAACACTATTACCTCTACCACTACTTCTCCACTTCCTTTTTTCTTCCTCTCTCTGTCCCGTCCCTGTCCTCCTCGCATATATAAATAAATTAAATAAATAAATAAATAAATATATATATATATATATATATATATATATATATATATATATATATATATATATATATATATATATATATATATATATATATATATATATATATGTGTGTGTGTGTGTGTACACACACACACACACATACATACATACATACAGAGCTCCTCACTCTCGTGTGCTAGTGTGACTTGTAAATAGTCAAAGAGTTCAGAAACGTCGTCATAAACTTCTCTCTCCTATGTGCGAGCCATATGTGTATTGTTCTAGTCACGGTATTATGCTGTTTTGTCCTTGAAAGAATAGTACACTTAAACATAATCTTATGTTTCAAGATTATTAAATGCTCGACGCCGCTAGCACGGCTCGGGGATGTGCTGTTCCATGCCTACAGCTTGCCATTTAATATCAATAACATACCAACGCAAAGTTTATACACCAATTGACTGAAGGCAAATGTGGGTAATGTAATCAAATTGAACAGCCCTATTAAATGCAACACACCTACCTGTCAGCGATATCCCTTCCTACTCACAGATTGGATGATCGGGTTTCCGAGTTACGAGCGAGAAGAAATCGAAAAGTTGGATGACGAACAAAAATTTTTCAGTTAATCACTTAAAGGTCTCTTTTCGGGTATATTAAGGTCTTGGTGAGGGAGTTAATCGAAGGGGTAAGGGTAACTCGATCATCGCACACGTGGAGGGGTCTATAAAGATCAGTGGGATTCTGTGCACAAGGAATGAAGAGGTGGCGAAGGTAGCAAATTCTTCAGTGTAGCATTTTTAATCGACTACAAGGAGTTCGGCCTTATCACTTAACAATTTTAAAAGAGCCATTACTGTGAACGTCCTCCTGCATAGTATGCCTTGTGATGTTGGTAATGTGTATCTCTTAACTAGTGAAGTGATGCGTAGGAGCCAAGGTAGGATTTTCCAGTTTTTGTTGTTGTCCAAGTGCGGACGGTTGAGAAGGGAAGGGGTGACATTGCCGGTGTGAAGGGGAGGATTAGGTTTATTCGATCTACGTAAGCGTGTGTTGTGCATGTATTTAGAAAGGGTAGTAATGATGGACCTTTCAAGGATGTGTGTCTGGATAGTGTATGGTGTGTTAAATACTTGCGGGGGAATAGATCTTAGAGATAGCTTGGAGTTGTTGAGGGTGATGATGTCTAGGGAAGGGAGGGAGACCGGAAAGTTTAAGATCAGGGTTTTGTGTGACTTTTTGACAGAGGATATAAGAACTCCAGTGGTGTCGTTATACCCTCAGTATGATTGGAGGCTCATTTAGCGGCTGATCGTCAGATTGCTCATCCCTCCAAGGGAACGTGAAGTTATGTACAAGTTTTTGCATGGCATTCTCCCGGCTAGAGCGTTGTTGTTGTATCGGAAAATTGTGTCGGATGGTTCTTGTAGCGTCTGTGGGGAAGCTGACACTGCATTCCATATAGTATACGTCTGTGGGCATTTTCAAAGGTTGCAGAATTGACTGACTCGAGTGTTAGATTTAGTAATGGAAAGGAGGGATGTGTTAAGGGCTTTGAACTTGGACATGGGAGTGTTAACTGACGTCTCGGCGAGAGCTGCGGCGTATGTAGTTGTTGATTGTATTTATACTGTGTGGGAGTGTTGCAAGATGTTGGGCGATTTGGATATCTGGCGGCAAAGTTTTATAGGACGATTAACAAAAATAAGTCTTTGTATGGTAGGACACTTGGGCAGAGTTCCCCAATCGGGTTTCAAAGAATTACTGACGTTTTTTGGCATTATTACTAAGGTTGAGCATGTGCTTAAGGATACTTGGTTCCAGTAAGGGTTCTGTGCTTAGGTGAACCAGTGAGGGAGGGGGTTATGACCCTATTACATGATTGTTCATGTAATAGGGTCATGGCCCTTGATAATATGTATATGAATGTGTGTGTGTATATTCGTAAATATATATATATATATATATATATATATATATATATATATATATATATATATATATATATATATATATATATATAATATATATATACACATGTGCATATGTGTGTGTGTACATTATTGTACACACGAACAAGTAGTATTGATCAATAGCAACACTGCGACTAACCAAGGAGTCGAACCCATGCTGCTTTGGCCTGCCTCTGCTGGATCCGCTACTCTTCAGGATTGTGTGGTCCCGTGGATTAACGAGTCATGAGTTTTCGCCCACCTTGAGGCAGGCCAAAGCAGCATGGGTTCGACTACTTGGCTAGTCGTAGTGTTGTTATTGATATATATATATATATATATATATATATATATATATATATATATATATATATATATATATATATATATATATATAATATATATATATATATATATAATATATATATATATATATATATATGTGTGTGTGTGTGTGTGTGTGTGTGTGTGTGTGTGTGTGTGTGTGTGTGTGTATTCACCTAATTGTACTCACCTAATTGTGGTTGCAGGGGTCGAGACTCTGCTCCTGGTCCCACCTCTTCAATGATCGCTACTAGGTCCTCTCTCTGCTTCCTGAGCTTTGTCATACCTCGTCTTAAAGCTATGTATGGTTCCTGCCTCCACTACATCACTTGCTAGGCTATTCCACTTCCTGACGACTCTGACTAAAGAAGTACTTCCTAACATCCCTGTGACTCGTCTGAGTCCTCAGCTTCCATTTGTGACCCCTTGTTTCTGTGTCCCCTCTCTGGAACATCCTGTCTGTCCACCTTGCCTATTCCACGCATTATTTTGTATATTGTTATCATGTCTCCCCTGACCCTCCTGTCCTCCAGTGTCGTCAGTCCGATTTCCCTCAACCTTTCTTCGTCGGACATTCCCCCGAGCTCCGGAGCTAGCCTTGTTGCAAACCTTTGCACTTTCTCTAATTTCTTGACGTGCTTGACCAGGTGTGGGTTCCAAACTGGTGCTGCATACTCCAGTATGGGGCTGACGTACGCAGTGTACAATGTCTTGAACGATTCCTTGCTAAGGTAAGGTGTGTGTACTCATCCCGCCCCGCCTCTTCACTGATCGCTACTAGGTCCTCTCTCTCCCTGCTCCATGAGCTTTATCATACCTCGTCTTAAAGCTATGTATGGTTCCTGCCTCCACTACCTCACTTTCCAGGCTATTCCATTCCTGACAACTCTGTGACTGAAGAAATACTTCCTAACATCCCTTTGACTCATCTAAGTCTTCAATTTCCAATTGTGACCCCTTGTTTCTGTATTCCATCTCTGGAACATCCTGTCTCTGTCCACCTTGTCTACTCCTCGCAATATTTTGTATCTCGTTATCATGTCTCCCCTAGCCCTCCTGTCCTCCAGTGTCGTCAGGCCTATTTCCCTTAACCTTTCCTCTTAATTAAGACATTCCCCATAGCTCTGGAACTAGCCCTGTTGCAAACCTTTGCACTTTCTCTAATTTCTTGACGTGCTTGACCAGGTGTGGCCTGTCTCAGTAACCTAGATCCTTATCACAAACCCTCACTCAATTCTCTTATCACGTTGAGCCAATACCGACATCTTAACCATGGGTTCTTTCCAGCTACTACCAGTACCCCATGCTGACTAGTGTGCGTGTGTGTGCGTGTGTGTGTGTGTGTGTGTGTGTGTGTGTGTGTGTGTGTGTGTGTGTGTGTGTGTGTGTGTGTGTGTGTGTGTGTGTGTGTGTGTGTGTGTGTACGTACGTACTTACCTAATTGTACTCACCTAGTTTCGGTTGCAGGGGCCGAGATTCAGCTCCTGGCCCTGTGTGTGTGTGTGTGTGTGTGTGTGTGTGTGTGTGTGTGTGTGTGTGTGTGTGTGTGTGTGTGTGTGTGTGTGTACGTACGTACTTACCTAATTGTACTCGCCTAGTTTCGGTTGCAGGGGCCGAGATTCAGCTCCTGGCCCTGTGTGTGTGTGTGTGTGTGTGTGTGTGTGTGTGTGTGTGTGTGTGTGTGTATCATCACTGCATTATGAGAATGTTTGTCATGTGTAGCACTATGTATATAGAGTTACGGTGCTTTAGGGTCATTATGTATGGTGTAATTTCTCAACGTTGAGTAGAGCCAGTGATAATTATTTTTTTCATAAACTGCGCCATTGTAACATTATCATCATGCCATATCTAACCTGTTTTCAAGTAACGTTATGTTTAGATATGTCCTGTGGATATAGTGTAAATATAATACCATTATACCTTTTTTATAAATCGTACTGCAAACACACTGACGATACGTCCCTTATTTGCGTTTAACTGTAGTTTTGATATTGTGTTTAGCCACGTAAAAGTAGACAGAGTTTTAACTGATGGGAGAGTAGATGTGTTAGCACCGTCGTGTTACGAAAATCATCGTAACTGTGTATTTAGAGGTAGGATGTAGGTTGTATTAGTGTCGTTATGTGTGGTGTATTTACTCAGTGGACTGGAGTAGTGACAGTGTTGGTACATTGTTCATAAACAGTACCATTGTTATGGAACAATGTAAGTAACTATCTATGTATTTTATGTATAAAGTTTTAAATAAAATTATGAAAAAATCGTAAATTGGATTACCTAAATACAAATTATTTCCAAACTTTATCTTCATCACCCCACCGTGCCACTACCATCACCCCTCCGTGCCACTACTATCACCCCACCAAGTGTGCCACTACTATCACCCCACCAAGTGTTCCACTACTATCACCCCACCAAGTGTGCCACTACTATCACCCCACCAAGTGTTCCACTACTATCACCCCACCAAGTGTTCCACTACTATCACCCCACCAAGTGTGCCACTACTATCACCCCACCAAGTGTGCCACTACTATCACCCCACCAAGAGTGCCACTACCATCACCCCACCGTGCCACTACCATCACCCCACCGTGCCACTACCATCACCCCACCGTGCCACTACCATCACCCCACCGTGCCACTACCATCACCCCACCGTGCCACTACCATCACCCCACCGTGCCACTACCATCACCCCACCGTGCCACTACCATCACCCCACCGTGCCACTACCATCACCCCACCGTGCCACTACCATCACCCCACCGTGCCACTACCATCACCCCACCGTGCCACTACCATCACCCCACCGTGCCACTACCATCACCCCACCGTGCCACTACCATCACCCCACCGTGCCACTACCATCACCCCACCGTGCCACTACCATCACCCCACCGTGCCACTACCATCACCCCACCGTGCCACTACCATCACCCCACCGTGCCACTACCATCACCCCACCGTGCCACTACCATCACCCCACCGTGCCACTACCATCACCCCACCGTGCCACTACCATCACCCCACCGTGCCACTACCATCACCCCACCGTGCCACTACCATCACCCCACCGTGCCACTACCATCACCCCACCGTGCCACTACCATCACCCCACCGTGCCACTACCATCACCCCACCGTGCCACTACCATCACCCCACCGTGCCACTACCATCACCCCACCGTGCCACTACCATCACCCCACCGTGCCACTACCATCACCCCACCGTGCCACTACCATCACCCCACCGTGCCACTACCATCACCCCACCGTGCCACTACCATCACCCCACCGTGCCACTACCATCACCCCACCGTGCCACTACCATCACCCCACCGTTCCACTACCATCACCCCACCGTGCCACTACCATCACCCCACCGTGCCACTACCATCACCCCACCGTGCCACTACCATCACCCCACCGTGCCACTACCATCACCCCACCGTGCCACTACCATCACCCCACCGTGCCACTACCATCACCCCACCGTGCCACTACCATCACCCCACCGTGCCACTACCATCACCCCACCGTGCCACTACCATCACCCCACCGTGCCACTACCATCACCCCACCGTACCACTACCATCACCCCACCGTGCCACTACCATCACCCCACCGTGCCACTACCATCACCCCACCGTGCCACTACCATCACCCCACCGTGCCACTACCATCACCCCACCGTGCCACTACCATCACCCCACCGTGCCACTACCATCACCCCACCGTGCCACTACCATCACCCCACCGTGCCACTACCATCACCCCACCGTGCCACTACCATCACCCCACCGTGCCACTACCATCACCCCACCGTGCCACTACCATCACCCCACCGTGCCACTACCATCACCCCACCGTGCCACTACCATCACCCCACCGTGCCACTACCATCACCCCACCCACTACCCTCACCCCACCGTGCCACTACCATCACCCCACCGTGCCACTACCATCACCCCACCGTGCCACTACCATCACCCCACCGTGCCACTACCATCACCCCACCGTGCCCACTACCATCACCCCCACCGTGCCACTACCATCACCCCACCGTGCCACTACCATCACCCCACCGTGCCACTACCATCACCCCACCGTGCCACTACCATCACCCCACCGTGCCACTACCATCACCCCACCGTGCCACTACCATCACCCCACCGTGCCACTACCATCACCCCACCGTGCCACTACCATCACCCCACCGTGCCACTACCATCACCCCTCCGTGCCACTACCATCACCCCACCGTGCCACTACCATCACCCCACCGTGCCACTACCATCACCCCACCGTGCCACAACCAGCACCCCTCCGTGCCACTACCATCACCCCACCGTGCCACTACCATCACCCCTCCGTGCCACTACCATCACCCCACCGTGCCACTACCATCACCCCACCGTGCCACTACCATCACCCCTCCGT
>NC_091325.1:13814723-13857223 GCF_038502225.1 Cherax quadricarinatus | reverse complement strand
CACTAAAGTTTATAGAATGGGCTAAGCTATTTAATTTTCCAAGGAAATGGTGTATATCTACATTTTTGGGCATAAGACACAAAATATCATCAACATATCTGAACCATTTAGCTCTATTAGGGAGGATTGTGTTAAGTAACCTTGTTTCAAAAAATTCCATGTATAGGTTACTAAGAACAGGTGAAAGAGGATTTCCCATTGCCATACCAAACTTCTGAGTGTAAAACTTATCATTAAATACAAATTTTGCATCAACAATGCAAAGTTTAATAAGTTTAATGATAGTAGGAACTGGCAATGGTAAATCATAGTTAACGAATTCTTCAGATAAGAAACTTAATAAATCATCAACAGGAACTTTCGTAAACAAGGAAGTAACATCAAAACTAACCATGTTAAAATCATTTAAGTCAGTCAAGGAGCTTAATTTATCAACCAAGTCTATGTTGTTTTTAACATTAAAGTTAGAAATTTTGCCAACAATAGGGCTCAAAATATCAACAAGCCATTTGGATAATTTATATGAAACTGACCCTATGGAGCTAATAATTGGTCTGACTGGATTTCCTGGTTTGTGTGTTTTTATTAGTCCATACAGGGTAATAACGAATTCAAATTTAAAATTTACAGAAAACCTACAAATAACTGTTCCTATGTCCACTATTATTCCTCGCCTTAGCCTGGTGGCTAAAGCTCCCGCTTCACACACGGAGGGCCCGGGTTCGATTCCCGGCGGGTGGAAACATTTCGACACGTTTCCTTACACCTGTTGTCCTGTTCACCTAGCAGCAAATAGGTACCTGGGTGTTAGTCGACTGGTGTGGGTCGCATCCTGGGGGACAAGATTAAGGACCCCAATGGAAATAAGTTAGACAGTCCTCGATGACGCACTGACTTTCTTGGGTTATCCTGGGTGGCTAACCCTCCGGGGTTAAAAATCCGAACGAAATCTTATCTATCTTATCTTATCTTATCTCATCAATGTTTCTGAGAGCTTTACGAATTTGTAGTCCTGAGTTCATAGATGAGGAAATATCCAAAATTTATGAAATAGGTAATGATTTAAAATACCCAAGAAATGTAATTGATAAATCTTTTAAAGTTGCTAGAAATACTTTTTACAATCCAAAAAGGGACAACCAGCCTTATTCAACTAAAAATATATTGGTTCTCCCTTACCATGAAAACTTGGTTGATATGCCTTCTCTTCTTAAGACTTTTAATATTAAAGTTGTATTCAAAAATCTTGATACAGTAAAAAAACTTTTGATAAAGAATTCCCCCCAAAATGCTGATGGATGTGTCTATAAGATTCCTTGTAAAATTTGCGATAAAGTTTATTACGGTCAAACTGGTAAAAATCTCGAACTAAGATTAAAACAACATAAATATAGCATTAGAACTGGACAAGATTCCAATGCTCTATTTATTCATGTAAGAGATTTTAACCATCCAATTGATTTTCAAAAAGTTGAGAAAGTAGTATCAAGCAAGTCCATGGTCGACAGGAATATAATTGAATGTTGTTTCATAAAAAGCAGTTTTGACAATAATATGAATATTTCCTTTGGTTTATATAAATTAGATCCATTTATAATTAATAGAATTTGGGAAGAATTTAATAATACACTGGACAAATAATTTTTAAATTTTCTTGGGTAGAATAGTTTGTGGGGTGAGTTGTGCAAAGGACCTATCCAAGTTGGGTCGGCGCGCGTCAGGTGTTTAACCGTTGTGGGATCTGATAGTGAGGTGCTGGCCTGACCCCTTATATAGCTTCCTTGTATGCTTTACTTTCATAGTTCCTTGATAATGTGAGTAGTCACGAAAGCGCTTGGAATTTCTCTATTTTTTCAGAGTGGTTGTTTTGCATATCTATATATATATATATCTATATATATCTATATATATATCTATATATATATATATATATATATATATATATATATATATATATATATGTCGTGCCGAATATGTAAAACTGGTCAATTAGCAAGAACTCATTTAAAATTAAGTTCTTTCTAAAATTTTCTCTTATACGTTTAAAGATATATTTTTTTCATTAATGTTGATGTAAAAAATTATAATTTTGCACCAAAAGAATCTTAGAAAACTTACCTAACCTTATTATATCAAGCGCAATTTACTTTAGCCTAATCCTACTAAATATATTTTAGATTTGTTTACAATAATTTAATACTAAACAAACACTGTGAAATATATTTTTTTCGTTAGGTTCAGAATGATTTTGCCGAAATTATTGCATACACAAATTTTCACTTGTCCTATATGGCAAGATGAGCCAAGATCGTAAGTTCTGCCTATTCGGCACGACATATATATATATATATATATATATATATATATATATATATATATATATTTGTATGGGAGGCAAAGCGATCGACATACATTTATATTTGACAGTGATTAAAATGTTTAACAAATTTAAAATTAATGAATAAGATACACGTGCAGCATTTAGGTTTCCTCATTACCAAAACGTTTTGCCATCGGAACAGAGTTCTTCAGTTGAATACAGAGGCGATTATGCTACCGGAGACAGAGTAAGGAAAAGAAAGGCAATTTTGAGATCTTCAGACACTCTCCCTTAATAGGTGTTCACTTTAGCCTTCATTGAAGATGGTCAGTCCATCAGCCTAAAGCAGAGGCATAAGGATGGATAGTTATATACTGGAGTAAGAGGTAAGGTGCAGCAATTGAGGAAGGTGGACAGATCCCACTAGAGGAAGTCATTCCAAACAGATGTTTAATAATATAACAGAAAATATCTCCTGTACCAGTGTCAGTCATATATGGTGTACAAGACTTTCAAATTAATAAGAACATGTGCAACACTTAGATATTTTTGATGCCTAATGTTAAACCTATGCAGTAAGCTTCTTCAAGCGAATGCAGAAGTGATTTTGATACTGGGGACACCTCAAAATTTCTTCTCTACTTCCTCTACTGTCTCCAATCTTAAAATCACCTCTTATTCGTCTAACGAAGTCTACTGCGCAGATGAAACAGATGATAGGTCCACTTCCTTGGATCGGTTAGTGTCCCCTCACCGGCATCAAGGAACTTCCCTTGACGGTGACCTTGGTATATACCGTGACTATAAAACAATTGCATTTTCCTAAACGATGAGATCTCGGGGTGTATTCATGACTGTGTTTTGCTCGTGGAGCGAGAAATTGTCGCTTCTTGTCGCTCACCAGCTGTGTCGACGATTTTTATTGTTTTACCAGGATGATCGCTGTGTGAGTGACCATAATCCTCACCTTAAATACAGAGAGACTTAAATTCATTAAACCAGTTGTTTTTCGTTGCTGTTATTGTTGTTGTTGTTGTCATTGTTGTCATTGGTGCTGTTATAGCTGGGAAAAGCTAAATTCGCATGGGTATGCAGCGCATGGAATTATGGGAAGCAATCAGGTTCGATCCAAGGAAAGGGAGATTAGGTCTAATCCCTTGGATCAAGAACTTCTCAACGGCTCCATAGAACCACCTTCGAAGGGTAGTTGTGGTTAAGAAATTCACACAATCTGTAATAGCGTGTTTCTTGAGTAGTTATCCTAGCCGTGCTTTTGTGGTTTATAAAACTGTGTAATTGTGGCAACCTTTATTGAAACAGTTGAGAGAGATGAGATATACTTTATTAGTCTTATTATATTCACGGAGAAGCGCTAAATTCGTAGTGGGAGCATACAACGTCCGGGGTATGGGAGGTAATCAGTTTCGATCCAAGAGGAAGGTAAATCTAATCCCTTGGACTAGGAGCCCTTCACCGGCATCAAGGTATCCTTCTCCCTCATCTCTTGAAGTGTGAGACACATATTATAGATGACACATGGCACGAGAAGCTCTTAACATAAACACACTTGCCTGGATGATACACATAGGTAGATCCGTCAGATTCCTGCAGTGTAGCACTGTGTTTATCCTCGCTCAGAGTGTGTTTAATGGGCCCTCGATATCCACAAAGTCAGTGTCACATTGTGGTGGTCCCAATCTCAGTGTTGCATGGCAATGGCCCAAATTCAGTGTCACTGTGTCGTGTCCCCAATCTTAGCGTCACATGGTAATGGCCCAAGTTCAATGTCACATTGTCGTGGCACCAAGCTCAGTGTCGTATGATGTAGTAACATAGATTGAGCTCTTCTATCCAGAGGACAGGGGCAGTAGGATAGGGGTCGCCCATGAAGGATAGAGAGAAAAAAGCTGATAAGAAACTGAGGTGGATGACAGGCTCGGCTGGACACCTGAGCTAATTCTTCAAAAGCAACTTTCAAGGATAGGTGTCTTGATACTGGGGAAGGGCTCTTGATCTGAGAAACTGGAGTTACCCTCCTTCCAATTCCTCTGACTTAGCCGGATTACCTCCCACTCAACATCGACAAGCAGTCCAATCTACAGTAAACTAACTCCCTCACAAAGCTTCTTTAAACAGTGCATTTTTTTTATAAATGCAATTGAAAAATCACTCTCAAAACTGAATAGCGAGTAGCAAGGCCTTGGTACGCTCTATTCAGTTTTGGAGGAACTTTTTAAATAGCATTTTAAAAAAAAAAACACTATATAGCTGAGCTTTATAAGAGACCAACTGTGTTACTCAGGAAAATAACAAATACTCTGTAAGATGAACAATGAAGTGCATGATAGTGCATGGGGTAGATGGGATAGATGGGTACGAGACAGCAGTTAACTGAAGCAGGTGTGTAGCCTCAGTGTGTGAGTCTTCATCGACCTTACGTATGGGTGTGTATATGCATGGTCTCACTTTCACTATATTTCTCAGGCAGGGAAACGAGATCAATATTGATGAATATTAATTTTATTTTTTTAATAACATATCGGACGTCTCTCACAAAGGCAGGGTGGCCTGAAAAAGTACAACTTTCATCATCATTCATTGCTTCACTGTCTTGCCAGAGGAGCGCTTACACTACATTTATAAAACTGCAACATTACCACCCCTCCTTCAGAGTGTAAACACTGTACTTCCCATCTCCAAGACTCAAGTCCGGCCTGCCGGTTTCCCTGAATCCCTTCATAAATGTTACCTTGCTTACACCCAAACAGCACGTCAAGTCCTAAAAACCATTTGTCTCCATTCGCTCCTAACACACTCACGCATTCTTGCTGAAAGTCGAAGACCCTCGCACACAAAACCTCCTTTGCCCCCTTCCTCCAGCCTATCCTAGGCCGATCCCTACCCCGCCTTCCCTCTACTACAGATTTATACACTCTCGAAGTCATTCTATTTCCTTCCATCCTCTCTACATTTCCAAACCATCTCAACAGCCCTTCCTCAGCCCTCAGGATAATAGTTTTGGTAATCCCACACCTCATCCTAATTTCCCAACTATGAATTCTCTGTGTTGTATTCGCACCACACATTGCCCTCAGACATGACATCTCCACTGCCTCCAGCCTTCTCCTTGTTGCAGCATTCACCACCCATGTTTCACGCCCATATAAGAGCACTGGTATAACTATATTCTCATACATTCCCCTCTTTGAATATTAATATGCGTATTAATAATACGTATCTATTTTTTTTCCTTCACGGATTAGTTTACAGGAAAAGAAGCTATTATCTAATCTCAGCTCATCTCATAGACTAGCCCTATCTAAAATATATTTAGAAGAAGGAAATTAAAAGCAGGCCTTATTAAAAACGAAAGACTGAAACCCAACAAATGGGATAGAAAATAGAGACTAAACGCTCCTACAAATCCTAACTCCAGCCTGCACGGCTCCAGAAAAAGTCAAAATAGTCGTAGAAGCTCTTCAAAGTCGCTAAAACTTCATTTAATAATACAAGACGGGGAAATTACAGAAAATCTATTTGAATTTCACCGATCTGAAGCAGAGCCACGAGGAAGAGTCCAACAGAGATAAAACTATAGTACAGGTTTCTGGCACCAGAACCACACAGCTTCTAACCTCAACCATAAAAACTATGGCTGCACAAAACAGGTCAGTGCATAAGCCGAGTGGCTTGCGCACTGGCCTGGAGTTTTACGACTCATTCGCTATTGGTTCAAACCTCACCCGTTCCATGGTTTGTGTGCAAGAGTATTATTACGATTTCATGAGTCATTGCTTACTTAATTTGTAATTCAAACTTTGCACATTCAGATAATTCCTACAACTTCGTTATGTTTTAGATCCGTTCAACTGAAAATAGTGACGTACACCCCAGACGCTTGAGAACTGGCAGGTAGAGTACTTCTCTTGGCCTTGTACTTGATATTACCCGCTCCTTTGTGTTATTGGGATATAGTACTATTACTTTGTTTTGTGTAGCCATAGTTTGTTGGATCTATCCTTTATCAGTAAGTCAGCAGTGTATTAATATAAGAAACGCCAAGATGATAGCACAGTAGTGACATGAGTCAAGGATTTAATCTTACAATGTAAATAAGCTGTCGTATCCTTAATTGGTTATAGGCCTACCATGTCTGTTATAGGCCTACCATGTCTGTTATGCGAAGTAGTTTATGTTAGGTTAGGTTAGGTTAGGTTAGGTTAGGTAAGTTTGCCGGGAAACAGACAAGTGTTTCCCGACTCGGGTCTTAGTCATATGATAACCTGCCACTAGAGCTTTTGGTCATCTGACCGAGGCCTTCCACTGGCTTACCGGTCCACCCCTTTAAATATTATAGTCATAATACTATATGCAAAAGTAGTTATATTATCTATAATGTATACTATCAAAGAAGTTTTTATGACAGTTATCTTACTTATTTATATTAAAATAAGAAATATTTATTTTATTTAGGACCTAGTGTATACAATATACTGTATATGGTAATAAACAGTATATGATATAAATCTATATATAATATTGTAACTGGTAAAATATATATATATATATAAATCAACAGCACAATATTTGTTGAAGATTTTTTTTGCTGCTGTTGTTATTGCTGTTATTTATAAGGACAAGTATTGTTAACTTGACAATCCGTATGAATGTTTAAAAAAAATGTTTTTCCTTTCTTCTGCCTCGAATACAAGATCATTATAAAATGCAATTTTGAGACAAGACAAAAATACCTCAGCAGATCATTCTTACTGTTGATGCTACAACCTGATGTGAATGAGAAGTAACTTTTTTTTCTTTTTCTAACTTTCGATCTGATGTAACCCCCAAACCGAGCCAAAAAAACAAATAGAATATACTCGGAAACATTTAACTACCACGATAAGTAGTGTAACCGTAGGGACTGAGGAGAAGGGGGATGTGGTAGTGTTCCTCTGGCCTCTCAATAACAAAGACAATCTGTAAGAAAATAGATATTATTATTATTATTATTATTATTATTATTATTATTATTATTATTATTATTAGTTGTTGTTGTTCTTCAGTATCGAGTTAAATTGCTCGGTTAAACTCGGCCATTTGGTCATCTTTTAACATATAAACAAGGTATCCAAGCCGGGGGGGGGGGAGTGAATAGTTATTTAATGTGCAAATTGTAATTTTGGTAGATATATGCCACGTAAATTATTAAAATGCCAAATCCATAGGGGTCACATTGTTCCTGGAGGACGGGTGGCAATCGGGTTCGATGCAAGGAAAAACAAGTGCAGTTCCATGGATCAAGAGACCATCACAGCTTAATAACAGCCTGGTTAAACGAACGACGTCAGATCCTCTGAAGGGGTGTGCCTAAGCGCTGATTACGACCTGTTTTTCCGAAGAATTTAAGGTGCTGTTCTCCTTTGTTGGATTAAACCGTATTACCTTGCATTTTCCTAGTGTTATATTTTCATGTGGGTTTAGCATTTTAACATGAAAATAATATTAGTAATAATAATAATGAAACACGGAATGGAAATGGTGTAAAATACCAACATGATGTATAAAACACACAAAGGCAGCACAGTGTGATTTTCTACTGAGGTTTCGCCCATACAGTGCCTTAATAAAGCCCATTATGTGGGCAAAACGTTGTCAGTTATATACTGTATTATATTGCATTCATGTCTCCTTTTCCATAGCATAGAACAACATATGAAACAAGAATGTGGAAAATAATGAAGACTGTGAAAGTAAAGCAAAACCTTCGCTAACATGGGGTTATGTTCCTGCAATTTTGTGTTTTATTGAACTTAACTTTATTTAGATCAAAGGATATGTAAGAAAAATGGAAATACGTTCCAAGGAGCTCATTTTTAAAAGCACACTAATGCTCACTCGTAGTAAAGTGCTGTGTTTGAAATTTTTTGAGCAGCGCATTGGGAGAAAATCAAGTTTGAACCGAAGGTGAGGAAAATAGCTACAGTTCCTTGAATCAAGAGCCCTTTACCATCGTCAGTGAGATGATGATGATGATGATGATGATGATGATGCATCAGGCTACTAAGCAGTGCTCAAGCAGATAAGAAGCAAAAGAAAATATGGCGAAGATTAATGTTTTGCAGCTCTAAACTTGTATGGGCCGCACATCAACTTCTGCTACGTTAGTATTTTTTTCTTAGGCAACTGGGAACAAATGGGTCTTCAGTATTTAATGAAAACTGTCTTATCTGGAGCTTATGTCATACAATTTGCTAATCTTAAGCTTGATACATTTTAAAGCAAAACATCACCCTAAAATTTCATTACTCACATATCATATCTGTTGACTTTTTAACTCTTAAAAAAAATGGAGAAAATTTTATTATAATGAGAGTTGCTGATTTGTCAGAATTCAGCATTTTTAAGCATTTTTGGAAGTAAAAAAATTTTAGAATCAACATCTCTAATGCTCTGCACATTATACCAACATGTATTTGCATTAATTTATTGTTACTGATAATTAAAAATATTAAAACGTGCCCTTGGGAGCCGAATGACACTCACCTCAACATATGGATAAAATCCATTTGTTCCTAACTGTTTGAAATAATTTTCAGTATCAAAAAACATCTTGTAGGTTCCTTGTACAAAGGCTTCCTGTGTAAGAAATTGTCCAGCGCGTCCATCATTATTTGTAACTCTGTAAAAGAACAGTAGTGTTATAGTCAGTAGGAGGCACTAAACCCACAGGGGGCCATGCAACGAATCACTGAACGGGTGGGGTTCGAATCCATGGCATCCCCCATTCATTCTGTGATTTGTTTGCAATCGTCTTATTAAGATTTCGACAAAGAAGAAAGGCATGAACATCCAGGAAAACAAAAACTGCAAATTAAATTTATTGACAGGCTGCAGTAGCTAAGGATTGTTCACACAACCAACAGTTGTGACTATTGCTAGTCACAACTATTGTGACAAGCAATAGTCAGCTATTGCTAGTCACATTCTGTAAGTTATTTACCTACTGGGTCATACAAAGCCTGGTAATTGAGACGTTAACGCGTTTGATCAAAGAAGGAGAGGGCAGCTTCAGAGGCGCCTGACATAAAGTGCTCAAGTTGCGCTGAGGCGAGTAAAGAAGTTTGGCTAATTGCTTTGAAGACCCGCCATATATGGTTAGGTTAGGTAAGATTGGCCAGGAAATAGGACATATTATATTATGGCCCGCCACTGGAGTTTTTGGTCATCTAACCGAGGCCTTCTGCTGTTTTACCCATCCACTCCTTTAAAAATTAAGGTTACACGAGGCTCAGACACTCTGGGAAGAGCAGCAACCATGATTCAGAACCCAATGACTGTCTCGGAAATGATCAGTGAAAAGTGTAGGACCCGTGTCTAAGAAACATGTGTAGCTAAGCTATCATGGCGTGCTAAATATAAATATATGGACTCAAAACCGCCATCTAGCAGAAAGATACTAAAAAATACCCTTCCTCAACTTCAGCTAAAGATATTCCATGTTTCATCTGAGGGAGAGGACAGCTATAAATCCTTGGATCAAGAGCATTACAATAACATCAAAGCTCTCCCTATAAAGAGAAGAACCTGTGAGCTGCGATGAAGAGGTTGATTTTTTTTCCCGTGTGAAATTGCGTGGCGTTTGTCGTGACACCTTGATGTTGATGTAACGTGACACCTTGATGTTGATGTAACGTGACACCTTGATGTTGATGTAACTCTGACTTCATATTTTATACTAATAATGTATCTGATTTACTCATTTTGATCATTTTTTCTTATGACTTGTATGGCCTCTTGTTCCCAGGTAATTAAAGAGCTGATAATCTATTTATAATTTTCTCCTATAATATATCCAATTAAAACCTCCGTGATATTTTTTTTTAATCTCGCTTGTTCTATCTAGGCTGGAATATTGCTGCACACTAACAGCACCTTTCAAGGCAGGTGAAATTGCTGACCTAGAAAATGTACAGAGAACCTTCACGGCGCGCATAACGGAGATAAAACACCTCAATTACTGGGAGCGCTTGAGGTTCCTAAACCTGTACTCCCTGGAACGCAGACGGGAGAGATACATGATTATATACACCTGGAAAATCCTAGAGGGACTAGTACCGAACTTGCACACGAAAATCACTCATCAGAGTACAAAACAAATTCTGGCCACAAAATAGAGCGAAACACCAACGTCAAAGACCTGGGAGTGATCATGTCGGAGGATCTCACCTTCAAGGACCATAACATTGTATCAATCGCATCTGCTAGAAAAATGACAGGATGGATAATGAGAACCTTCAAAACTAGGGAGGCCAAGCCCATGATGACACTCTTCAGGTCACTTGTTCTATCTAGGCTGGAATATTGCTGCACACTAACAGCACCTTTCAAGGCAGGTGAAATTGCCGACCTAGAAAATGAACAGAGAACTTTCACGGCGCGCATAACGGAGATAAAACACCTCAATTATTGGGAGCGCTTGAGGTTCCTAAACCTGTATTCCCTGGAACGCAGGAGGGAGAGATACATGATTATATACACCTGGAAAATCCTAAAGGGACTAGTACCGAACTTGCACACGAAAATCACTCACTACGAAAGCAAAAGACTTGGCAGACGATGCACCATCCCCCCAATGAAAAGCAGGGGTGTCACTAGCACGTTAAGAGACCATACAATAAGTGTCAGGGGGCCCGAGACTGTTCAACTGCCTCCCAGCGTACATAAGGGGGATTACCAATAGACCCCTGGCTGTCTTCAAGCAGGCACTGGACAAACACCTAAAGTCAGTTCCGGATCAGCCGGGCTGTGGCTCGTACGTTGGTTTGCGTGCAGCCAGCAGCAACAGCCTGGTTGATCAGGCTCTGATCCACCAGGAGGCCTGGTCACAGACCGGGCCGCGGGGGCGTTGACCCCCGGAACTCTCTCCAGGTAAACTCCAGGTAAACTACGAAAGCAAAAGACTCGGCAGACGATGCAACATCCCCCCAATGAAAAGCAGGGGTGTCACTAGCACGTTAAGAGACAATACAATAAGTGTCAGGGGCCCGAGACTGTTCAACTGCCTCCCAGCGTACATAAGGGGGATTACCAATAGACCCCTGGCTGTCTTCAAGCAGGCACTGGACAAACACCTAAAGTCGGTACCTGACCAGCCGGGCTGTGACTCGTACGTTGGATTGCGTGCAGCCAGCAGTAACAGCCTGGTTGATCAGGCTCTGATCCACCAGGAGGCCTGGTCACAGACCGGGCCGCGGGGGCGTTGACCCCCGGAACTCTCTCCAGGTAAACTCCAGGTAAACTCCAGGGAACAATACACTGTGTATGAACCATTTACAAAAAAAAAAAAAATCAGTGTCTCAGTGAAGAAACCTGTTAGGGTAGCGAAATGTTTGCACCCGATCCTTATGAATTATGACTGAAAACTGAAAACTAAGGTTTGAGAAGTCGGCATTTTCACCCACCAGAACACAGACCAGAGAGAGCGAGCACGTTTAACGAGGCTCCTACGTAATTCATTGCTCCAGGTAAAAATTTGTAACAGGAAGGGAAGGGGAGAGGAGGGTTTTTTAAGCAGGGTCCACTGCAATTATCTACCAAAATAGGAAGCTGGTTGGATGTTTAATTGAGTTTAAAGCCTATCGAATACTCGATGGGTCATTAAGGCCGCCTTTAATTAACGTATTCATCACAGTCAAAGATATTTTAACCCCTAAAATGTGGATTAAAATAAACTCAGTGCATATACACTGCGGAATATACACCGAACATTGTATATTATCTTGGTTGGTTAATTGGGTTTGAAGCCTATCGACCACACAAGGGTCAGTATGGCTGGAGGCAACCTGCTCACCACCAGTCAATACTTTAATTCTAAAAAAAGGTATTAAAGTGAACTCTCAGCGTATAAACACTGAGATAAATACACTTATCTGTGAACATATGTAGGAAGCTGTGAGTGTATTATTGTTTAGTTTGATTTTCATAAAAATAACTAAATATATTTTAATAAGGCACCGAACGGGTGGGATTTGAACCCATGGCGAGTGAATCGTAAAACTCCAGGCCAGTGTGTAAGCAAATAAACCCGCTCCTTAGTTTGTTTGCAATCGTGTTATTACGATTTCGTGAGTTATATTTTAATAACTATGACATTAATGTGATCCGAAGTTAGTTCAGGCAGTTATCTGATAAATACATCTAAAAAAATATGTAAATCGCCTTTCTAAAATATTAACAAAACAGTGAATATTTGGTACTAATTTGACTCCTGGAATTAACATTAGAGTCTCTCTTTAAGCATTTGAAATAAGTTCTCATTAAACTTACCTGGTTGCAACTTCCTGCCAAACACCGTCTTGTAGCCTATGCAGAGAGATCTTCATATTAGCTGCTGGTCTTCCCATGGCAGTGTCCAGCACATGACTTGTCAGAGGATTGCCTGACATTACTTTTGACAGAAGCAGAGATGATGCCTGGAATATTAATCATACAGTACTTCAGTACTGTTTCAATAAAAATATATTATGATGAATTACGAGATAAAAGTTGTTAAAAAAGCATCGATGTAGGTTAGGATCTTTCGTTTTTAGCATCTGTCCTATTGGACAAGGTAATATGTACAGTGTCTATCAAGGTTCTCCCCCACCCTGGTCTCAGACCGAGCCGCGGGGGCGCTGACCCCCGAAACCATCTCTAGGTATACTCCCCCTAGCGAAGAACGAGGCTGGTCCCGTATGGTTGTTCAGGCAGTACGACTGTGACCAGATATAAACATATAAATAGTTCATTATCACTGCAACTTGTTCATCTATCAAAACTTAGCGGTCCAGTCCCTGGACCCATTATGTACCTCTGTAATCCTTTAACTACCGCCCATAGTGTGAGTATGAGGTGCATAATAAGCATGTTAAACTTAAACTATTACATTTTATCGCTGTAAGTAGTGTTTCATCAGGTCATTTACTTAATAAAACTCCACAAAGAGCGAAACATCGTCACAATAAAGGCTCTGAGCTTGTGTCTGTTCTTCACAGTTTATGTGAGAAGTAATAGACACAAGGTCATCTTAACCTTAAATTATTTATACGAAGATTATAAAAACAAAATATATATACATAAGATATCCGTAACGATAATAGTTGTGAAGTGTTGAAAAACGATGTAGACAGCATGATCGACCGATAGTAACTACCGTTGTACCAAAAATAAAACAATATGTTCATTAACAGTTTCTAAAATATCGCTTAAGCAATGCAAATGTATATTAAAAAAAATGCTTACGATATAAATCTAATAATTCATACAAAATTTCATTCATATGAATTAATATCAAGATCTTAGAACTATTTTGCTGCCCTGTTAATAATAATAATAATAATAATAATAATAATAATAATAATAATAATAATAATAATAATAATAATAATAATAATAATAATAATATCTTTATTTACTACAAGTACATGCACATGGTATACAGGCCTAGCTGACATCAATGACATAAGAACATAAGAAAGAAGGAACACTGCAACAGGCCTACTGACCCATGCGGAGCAGGTCCATCCCCCCCGGATTAGCCCCATGATACCCCCCCCCCGGATTTGCCCAATGACCCACCCAGTCTGGTCACCTCCACTCAAGGACGGAGCACGGCACCAGACCCAGCAGCACAAGCTAGTCAGGTCCAACTCACACCCATCCACACCCACTCATGTATTTATCTAACCTATTTTTAAAACTACACAACGTTTTAGCCTGAATAACTGTACTCAGGAGTTTGTTCCACTCATCCACAACTCTATTACCAAACCAGTACTTTCCTATATCCTTCCTGAATCTGAATTTTTCCAACTTGAAACAATTGCTGTGAGTCCTGTCTTGGCTGGAAATTTTCAGCACGCTATTTACATCCCCTTTATTTATTCCTGTTTTCCATTTATACACCTCGATTATATCCCCCCTAATTCTACGCCTGTCGAGAGAGTGCAGATTCAGGGCCCTCAGTCTATCCTCATATGGAAGATTTCTGATACATGGGATCATCTTTGTCATCCTCCTCTGTACGTTTTCCAGAGCATTTATATCCATTCTGTAATACGGTGACCAGAACTGAGCAGTATAGTCTAAATGAGGCCTAACCAAGGATATATAGAGTTGAAGAACAACCTGAGGACTTCTATTATTTATACTTCTAAATATAAAGCCAAGAATTCTGTTAACTTCATTGCAAACACTAATGCACTGTTGTCTTGGTTTTAGATTACTGCTAACCAGAACTCCTAAATCCTTTTCGCAATCAGTAGTATTAAGATCTACATTATTTAGTTTATATGTTGGATGGTTATTTAACTGTCCAACATTTAGAACTTTGCATTTGTCAATATTAAACTGTATCTGCCACTTCTCCGACCATTGCATCAGTCTATTCAAATCATCCTGGAGTGCTCTAGTGTCATCTTTAGAATGAATTGGACGGCCTATTTTGGTGTCATCAGCAAATTTGCTTATGTCGCTATTTATTCCCTCATCTATGTCGTTTATGTAAATTGTGAACAACAACGGGCCCAACACTGACCCCTGAGGAACACCGCTTGTGACGTGCCCCCATTCTGATTTCTCCCCATTTATGCAAACTCTCTGCTGCCTATTTGTCAGCCATGCCTCTACCCAGGAAAAAATTTCTCCTCCTATTCCGTGTGCCTTAAGTTTCCTCAATAGCCTCTGATGTGGAACTCTATCGAATGCCTTACTGAAGTCCATATACACAATTTCATATTCATTACCATGATCTACCTCCTCAAACACCTTAGTGAAAAAAAGTTAGTAAATTCGTAAGACAAGAACGCCCCTTTGTAAAACCGTGTTGAGATTTATTTACCAATCTGTGCCTATCAAGATGGCTACGAATTGCTTCGGCAATTATTGATTCTACTATATAGAAAGCCCCTTGTTATGCTGAGCATTTCGGGCACATTAGGTCAGTGTCCCAGGATGCGACCCACACCAGTCGACTAACACCCAGGTACCCATTTTACTGATGGGGAACACAGACAACAGGTGGAAAGAAACACGCTCAATGTTTCTACTCTGGCTGAGAATCGAACCCAAACACTAGTGCAACATTTGGGAAGCTTTATTGTGTAAACGTTTGGCCAGATACTAATGCCGGAAAAAAAAATCCCCCCCCAGTACCAACAATACCACCAGTCCGATAACATTCTTCTTTGCAAATATACAGGGTCTAAAGCCAGCAACAAACAACAAAATACCTTTCATCCGTGGACTGCTTGCAGAGGCAAAGGCAATGTTCGCGGCTTTCACTGAGACCCACATAAAGGATCACTTGGACAACGAAATATGGATCCCAGGTTACAACCTATACAGATGTGACAGAGTGAACAGGCAAAAGGGGGGGGTTGGCCTGTACATTGCAGAGTCACTTGTTTGCACAGAACTGCTTAATGCCTCAAATGACGTAGTGGAAGTTTTAGCAGTAAAGGTCGAGAACCAAAACCTAGTCATTGTGGTAGTCTACAAGCCTCCGGATGCAACATCCCAGCAATTCCAGGAACAGCTGTTAAAAATTGACCACTGTCTGGAAAATCTTCCAGCTCCTGCACCCAACATCTTGCTCCTGGGGGATTTCAACTTAAGGCACCTAAAATGGAGGAATATAGCAAATAATATTGTTGCAGTAATAACACCAGGAGGCAGCTCTGATGAAAACTCACACTCACACGAGCTTTTAAATCTCTGCACAAAATTCAATTTAAACCAGCAAATAATAGAGCCTACTAGACTGGAGAATACACTAGACCTCATATTCACTAACAATGATGATCTGATAAGAAATGTCACCATATCAAAAACAATATACTCAGATCACAACATAATTGAGGTTCAGACATGTATGCGTGGAGCCCCAGACCGACAAAATGAGACTAGTCACGAGGGAGCATTCACCAAATTCAACTTCAATAACAAAAACATAAAGTGGGACCAAGTAAACCAAGTCCTAACCGATATAAGCTGGGAAGATATACTAAGCAACACAGACCCAAACTTATGCCTAGAACAGATTAACTCAGTGGCACTCGATGTATGCACAAGGCTTATTCCTCTAAGAAAAAGGAGGAGTAGATGTAAAATAGAAAGAGACAGGCGCTCCCTTTACAGGCGACGGAAAAGAATAACAGAGCGGCTAAAAGAGGTCAATATATCTGAAATGCGCAGGGAGACACTGGTCAGAGAAATAGCAAGCATCGAACTTAAGCTAAAAGAATCCTTTAGGAGTCAGGAATCGCGGGAAGAACTAAAAGCTATAAATGAAATCGAAAGAAACCCAAAGTATTTCTTCTCCTATGCCAAATCAAAATCGAGAACAACGCCCAGTATTGGGCCCCTACTTAAACAAGATGGGTCCTACACAGATGACAGCAAGGAAATGAGTGAGCTACTCAAGTCCCAATATGACTCAGTTTTTAGCAAGCCGCTAACCAGACTGAGAGTCGAAGATCAAAATGAATTTTTTATGAGAGAGCCACAAAATTTGATTAACACAAGCCTATCCGATGTTATCCTGACGCCAAATGACTTCGAACAGGCGATAAATGACATGCCCATGCACTCTGCCCCAGGGCCAGACTCATGGAACTCTGTGTTCATCAAGAACTGCAAGAAGCCCCTATCACGAGCCTTTTCCATCCTATGGAGAGGGAGCATGGACACGGGGGTCGTCCCTCAGTTACTAAAAACAACAGACATAGCCCCACTCCACAAAGGGGGCAGTAAAGCAACAGCAAAGAACTACAGACCAATAGCACTAACATCCCATATCATAAAAATCTTTGAAAGGGTCCTAAGAAGCAAGATCACCACCCATCTAGAAACCCATCAGTTACACAACCCAGGGCAACATGGGTTTAGAACAGGTCGCTCCTGTCTGTCTCAACTACTGGATCACTACGACAAGGTCCTAAATGCACTAGAAGACAAAAAGAATGCAGATGTAATATATACAGACTTTGCAAAAGCCTTCGACAAGTGTGACCATGGCGTAATAGCGCACAAAATGCGCGCTAAAGGAATAACAGGAAAAGTCGGTCGATGGATCTATAATTTCCTCACTAACAGAACACAGAGAGTAGTCGTCAACAGAGTAAAGTCCGAGGCAGCTACGGTGAAAAGCTCTGTTCCACAAGGCACAGTACTAGCTCCCATCTTGTTCCTCATCCTCATATCCGACATAGACAAGGATGTCAGCCACAGCACCGTGTCTTCCTTTGCAGATGACACCCGAATCTGCATGACAGTGTCTTCCATTGCAGACACTGCAAGGCTCCAGGCGGACATCAACCAAATCTTTCAGTGGGCTGCAGAAAACAA
This sequence comes from Cherax quadricarinatus, assembly GCF_038502225.1. NCBI lineage: Eukaryota > Metazoa > Arthropoda > Malacostraca > Decapoda > Parastacidae > Cherax > Cherax quadricarinatus. Next base: position 13,839,519 of record NC_091325.1, on the reverse strand, counting down.
TATGAAATTCAACGATGAGAAATTTCAATTACTCAGATATGGTAAACATGAGGAAATTAAATCTTCATTAGAGTACAAAACAAATTCTGGCCACAAAATAGAGCGAAACACCAACGTCAAAGACCTGGGAGTGATTATGTCGGAGGATCTCACCTTCAAGGACCATAACATTGTATCAATCGCATCTGCTAGAAAAATGACAGGATGGATAATGAGAACCTTCAAAACTAGGGAGGCCAAGCCCATGATGACACTCTTCAGGTCACTTGTTCTATCTAGGCTGGAATATTGCTGCACTCAAACAGCACCTTTCAAGGCAAGTGAAATTGCCGACCTAGAAAATGTACAGAGAACTTTCACGGCGCGCATAACGGAGATAAAACACCTCAATTACTGGGAGCGCTTGAGGTTTCTAAACCTGTATTCCCTGGAACGCAGGAGGGAGAGATACATGATTATATACACCTGGAAAATCCTAGAGGGACTAGTACCGAACTTGCACACGAAAATCACTCACTACGAAAGCAAAAGACTTGGCAGACGATGCACCATCCCCCCAATGAAAAGCAGGGGTGTCACTAGCACGTTAAGAGACCATACAATAAGTGTCAGGGGCCCGAGACTGTTCAACTGCCTCCCAGCACACATAAGGGGGATTGCCAACAGACCCCTGGCAGTCTTCAAGCTGGCACTGGACAAGCACCTAAAGTCAGTTCCTGATCAGCCGGGCTGTGGCTCGTACGTTGGTTGCGTGCAGCCAGCAGCAACAGCCTGGTTGATCAGGCGCTGATCCACCAGGAGGCCTGGTCACAGACCGGGCCGCGGGGGCGTTGACCCCCGAAACTCTCTCCAGGTAAACTCCAGGTAAACTCCAATACAGAGAAGAACGTAGAACATGTGGAGGAGTTTGAGGTAATCAGTCCCTCAGCCTGGAGTTCACATGTTCAGTCCATCACTGATGATAATGGACTGAACACATGTGGTATTGTTGCTTTTATTTTAACTTTTGTATAAACAGTACCGTACAGTATACAATTAAAGTAATTGATATGTAGAACCTATTTTATAGGAAGCCCTTTATTATACAAGGCATTTCGGGAAGTTAATATTAATTGTAATACCCAAGTTAATAATGTGAATAAGTTCTTCAGGTTTCATCTCCATAGCCATAACTCAACTTGGTAGTGACAACATAATTGTCAATAACGCTTTGGATTTTGCAAAATATAATAAATATTAATAATAAATGGGTACGTGGAGGTTAGGATTAGTTTTTTGCAAAGTTGGGTTACATACGGTCGGTTAAATGGACCTGTGGCTCGGTTAATAAAGCATTCACCTCACATACTGGGTGGCCGGGATCGATCCCCCGGCATGGGTGGTTCGTTGGGCATGTTTCCTTACACCTGCTCCCCATGTTCACCTAGCAGTGAGTAGGTACCTGATTGTTAGTCGACTGCTGTGGATCGCATCCTGGGGAACAAGACTGAATGACCCCAGTGGAAATAGGACAGACAATCCCTGATAACGCACTGACTTTCTTGAGTTATCCCAGGTAGATTAACCCTCCGGGTTAAAATCCAAACAAATCTTATCTTAGTAACCATTATCGCGGCTACAGCGATACACTCGTGTTCACTCTAAATATACCAAATTCTCAAATCATCCAATTTTGGGGGCCAAAGACGTCCATATTGATCCTTTTAACTAACCTTTCTATCGTTTTCCAAGTGGTTCTGAATAACCTGCAGTCGATGAGAACAATCAAAAGGCATTGTATTTCCTTGTCTGACTAACCTTGGAACTTTGTGATGGAAGGAAACCTCACTGAGTCAGCATGACGTGATGGTGTTGGCAGACGATCACCTGCCATCAGTAATACTATTGTGTACAGCTTCCAGTCACTCATAATAATAATAATAATAATAATAATAATAATAATAATAATAATAATAATAATAATAATAATAATAATAATAATAATAATAATAGTAATAATAATAATAATAATAAAATCACCTCTCTTCTTCCCCCCCCCCCCAAAAAAAAAAAGGTGGACTCTGAAAACAGCACTAACAACTCGAAATAACTTGGGAATACTCAATTATTGGGAATAAGAGGCGCGTTGATAATACTGCAAATTCTTACCAGTTATTGTGATGCGATTAGAGAGAGATAAGAAAATAAAGTTGGTAAGAAAATAAAGTTAACCATGAAAACGGTTAATAAAAAGCCTTTACATTAAAACGCTCTAATCATTAAGCAGTTTTTCTATATTAATATTTCAATAAACTTCCTTGATCACAAATCTCTTGGATATATTAATGCAAATTTATTGCATATTTCCGAGTGTTGCCCAGTTACACCTCGAGTCGCGCTTTCTACAAGAGAGATTTAATAGAAAACGAACAAGTTAATAGGAAACTGTTGAAATATGTAATTAATTTCCTAAACGCAGATTACGATTTCGTTAGGAATATTAATCCGGAGGGATAGTAACCCAGGATAACCCACTAAAATCAGGATGCCTTTTATTTCCATCATGGTCCTCTACTCAAGGATTCCAATGGAAATAAGTTACTTTGACTATTTTTTGGGTTATCCTACGTAATTTAAACATAATCAACCAACACCAAGGTACCCACTCACTGCTAGGCCAACAGGGGCCACAGGTGTTTAAAGACTTACCCACACTTCTCTTGCCTCTCAGGATTCGATCCAGGTGATAATAATGCACGAGTGAGTGAGTGAGCGAGTCAGTCAATCACTCAGTCTATTAGAGGTACAACTACACTTTAATGTTGAGGTAAAATCTAGCAGGGTGGACTTCCTCTTGGGCTTGGAATGAAAGAATGAAGAAAGAGATTTGAACCTTGTTATACATGTTCAGGGTGATGCTCAGTTATTGTGGCAGCTTCAATGCTTTCACCTTCGGCGATCATGAATAACGAAATGACACAATACCGTGACCGGAACAATACACAAATAACCCGTCCAACTTGGATCATTTACAAAGTCACACTAACAGAAAAGATGGTATGTATAATGTTTGTCAGGAAACAGGACAAGAGTGTTCTGATGCGGGTCTAAGTCATTGATGACCCATAGCTGGAGCTTTTGGTCATTTGACCAAGGACTTTCGCTAGCTTGCCAGTCCACCTCTTTAAAAATCATGGTTACGATTATAACCATTAGGAATTAAGATAACAGAAAAAAAAGATGAAATCAGTATACATACAGGCCAGTTGGCAGGGACGGGTCAAGAGAGGTGGAAGGAGTAGTAGTGGTAAGGCAAGTAGTGAAAGTAGTAGTGGTATTGTAAAGTAGGGAGAGTGGTGGATGGGACAAGAATAGAATATAAGTAAGTAAGTAAGTTTATTCAGGTATACACAAATACAGTTACATAGATTATCATACACAGCAGCATATGTGTAAAGTACCTGCGATGACCCCCAAAAAATCAGACAGAGTGACTTATTTCCGTTGGGGTCCTTTTACCTTATTACTATAATATTAAGGTTATAATATCTTATTTTTATTCTATAATGGAGATAACATCTTATTATCATACTAAAAAGACTATCTACTACACGGGGGTCATTAAGACTATCTACAATACGAGGATCATTACTAGGAATAAGGTAAAATTACACGTGTGTTAGCTAAAAAAAATAAAAAATCATCCCCCTCCCTTTCTGTAGCTACATTCATCAGACATCTTTTGGCTCTCTTCTTGAACTGGTTCATGCTATGACTGGCTTTGACATGTGCGGGCAGTCTGTTCCATTCCTTCATTGCTGTACAATAAAAGGTGTTTGAAGCCTGGCCACTGACTGTGGGTACTACAAAGTTGTGCTCTCTCCCCCTAGTACTATGATTGCTTTGGTTCCCAACCTTGACAAAATTGGCAGCAAGTTATTCTGGACACTGTTTGTGAGCAATTTTATAAACATGATTTAGCTTCAGTTGTTTTACTGTCTTCAACATTCAGCATACTCAAATGCTGTAATTCATCCTGGCCTACATGCTTTCTTGGACCCAGGACCAGGACGAATCTTACCATTTTGTTCTGGGTAATTTGCAGTCTATCTTTCAGTTTTTTTGTCAAGGCAGAGTACCATGAAGAGCAAGCGTAATTCATATGACACTGTATAAGGGCTAGACATAGGGTCCTGCGAGCCTCAGTAGGTAGAGGAATTTCAGTCTGGCATTCGCTTTCTTTACTACACTGTTCCCTATCAATTCTCCTGACATGCATGGGTCAAAGGGGATTCCCAAATATTTTATTGAGGAAACTGAAGTGATGGGCTCCCCATTACAGTGGACATTAAAATTATTTACCTTTCTCAGTTTATGCTTCGTGCCAAAGAGAATGACTTCAGTTTTCCCGAGGTGTAATTGGTGGTTTGTTGTCTGATAACCATTTGCTGCAGGACCCCAGTTCCAGTGTTAATACATTAGCTATATCTTGTGGGTCTTTTGCACTTGACACTGATAGGCATGTCGTTAACATAACATAGGAATAATAAGGGACCCAGAATACTACCTTTGGGTAGTATTCTATCGGCAGGGGTTCTGATTCCGTTTTGTTGATTTTGACAATTTGTCTCCTATACCGACAGCTTGAAGTTTCTTACATAATATATTGTGGTTGACAGTATCGAAGGCCTTTTGCAGGTCTAAGGTAACCAACTTATGAGGTTCCCCACTGACTTTTCAGTTCTCAAGTAATCCATCAGATTAATTAGGGAGGTGTCGGTTGAGTAAGATCTTCTAAAGCCTGATTGATAGCTATGGAGAATGTTGTTATCATTAAGGTACTTAACTAATTGACAGTACACCGCCCTCTCTAGAATTTTGGATATTATACTGAGTATACTAACAGGCCTATAGTTGCTTACATCAGATCTATTATTTTTCTTGAAGATAGGAGTAACTCTGGCCTCCTTGAACCCCTCAGGTACGGTATTAGTGGTGATGGACAAATTTATTATGTGAGAAATAGGGATTGACAATTCAGAAGCACCATCTTTTAGGAACTTAGACGGGATTTTATCAGAACCAATGCTCTTAGTTGGGTTTAACCTGCTTAGTTCTTTTTGAAAAAAGTCATGAGATACACTTACTACTTGAAAACTGTTTGGGGTTACCCCTTTATTGGTATAATATGTTTGAAACTTATCTGAGTCTGTGTTAAAGGTATTTGATGCAGCTGGTAGCTTACTTACTGGTGTTGATGTGACACATGTGTGTAGGAGGGTGAAAGGAAGCAAAAGTGAAGGTAGGGGGCAAATGTAGTAGGAATAAGTAAATAAGTTTATTCAGGTATACACAAATAGTTACATAGATTATCATACATTGCAGCATATGTGAAGATTAGATTTTTTTAAATTTTGCCACCGAAGTGGCTAGTTTATTGTGCGCCCCATATCCATCCTGTGGACGGTAGCGCAAGAGCATATGGATACATAAAAGGCCTAGGAACTAGGCCCCAAAGGGTTAACAGGAATACATATGGATTTATGTCTACATATCTATAGTTCACTTATCTGTTACAAACAAATTTAGGAAATTTGCTTAGTATATCCGGTATCTAATTTTCATAAATAAGATATCTTGACATGTCACATAGGTTATTATACTGTCTGTCTCTGTATTCCTCAATAAGTGGACAATTAAGCACATAGTGTTCAAGACAGTGACCATATGTCTGATCACATAATTTACATTTAGTTTGATCATCATCTGTGTGTCTCCCAAACTGCCAGAAGTACTTGTAACCAAGCCTAAGCCTGGCCACTACAACATCAGTCAGTCTGTTCACATTGCACGTTGCTCCATAAACATACTTATCTACGCTCATGTTATCATAGTGGGTTATAGATCTACTCAGGCTCCTAACTGCATTCCTATAATAATCATTTTCATTATTTACTTCTCTCCTAATATTATTCCTAATGCTAGACACAGTTATACCAAAGTTATATTCTACATTCTCCTTCTGGGTACTCTTCTTGCCTAACATATCAACTTTATCATGAAGGAGTAATCCAATGTGTGATGGGATCCATAGCAATTGTACATTAATTCCTTTGTCCCTAATTTTTGAGTATCTATACCTGGCTTCTCCAATGAGCATGTTGTCGGAGTCATTATATGAGTCAAGAGCCTTCAGTGATGACATAGAATCAGTAATGATGATAGAGTCAACCTCAGTGTCATAGGTTAGCTTTAGCGCCATTAGGATTGCAAACAATTCAGTTTGCAGTGTAGACGCCCAGTTGTTAATTCTTATGCCTAACTCAACAAATTTATTATCGTTCTTAACTAGGGAGGTGGCAATAAGAGCAGATGCAGCCCTGCCAGAAGACTCCTGTTTAGATCCATCAGTGTATATAACTTGTGATAACTTATTACTACCAGCTAAGTGAGAAATTTCTTCTTGAGCAGTTGCTCTAACAAGTGATTTAAGGAAGGGATTACTAGCAATGAGCTTCTTGGGAGGGACTTGCAGGTATGTGATATTAAATGAACACATCTTCCACGGAGGGGTGAAATGCTCTTGTTGCCTACAGTGATACAGTTCATGCAGGTTATAAAACTTAATGCAATTGCACGTTTTCACAATTCATTTAGATCTGTGTGTATTTACCTCTAGACACTTGGTAAGATTCATTGTGACAGTGTCTGGTTCGTTTCTCAACATTCTAATACCGAGTACAGTGTTAATCTCAACAATCCTATCACTGATACTAGAAATACCAAGCTCCTTCCTCATGTTAAGAACTTTTGTAGATCTGGGACAGCCAAGAATAATTCTGAGAGCTTCATTTTGCATTAACTCCAAGGGTCGGAGAGAACTTTCTCTAGTTAATATCAACATATCAACATGGGAGCAGCATAATCAATTAAGGATCTAACATAGGCTATGTACATCATTCTCACGATTCTCACATTAGCACCATAGTTGGGGTTGTAGCCAGCAACAGCTTTGAGAGCATTTAGCCTATCCTTGCATTTCTTATTTAGTTGTGGTATAGTGGATTTGTTAAATGGTACATCTACACCAAGATATCTGTAAGTTTTAACGTAGCTAATGATTTCACCCTGCAAATAGATGGGTGGGGGATGTCGTTTGCTTGTTAATATCTTTGTTTTAGAGGAAGATATTATGAGGCCTAGTCGATTACAAATTGCTTGAACTTCATTAAGAATGGTACTCATCTTCTTATGCCCTGTTGTATGGATCATTATATCATCAGCATAGCTTATAGTTATATGTTTAAGTGAGGCAGGTAGAGCATTTAGGAGAGCATTAATCAGAGTATTAAATAGCATGGGACTAAGCTCCTCCCTGAGGTGTACCTAAAGACATTTCTTTAGATTCACTTCTAAAGCCTTGGTAAAGGACAGAGGATACTCTATTTGACAGGTATCCTATTATCCAGCAGAGTAAGCTACCACCAATATTAATTTTGGCTAGTTCATGTAGTATAACGGTTCTGTTCGCAATATCAAATGCAGATTTTAGATCAAGAAAAGTGGTAAAACTAGTAGAGGTGTGTGCAGTGAGAAAGGTGGAAATACAGTTCTGCACACTTTTACCTTTCATGAACCCATAGAGGTAGGGGGTAAGTTGGTGTCTGATTCTGTAGTACAGTCTGTTAAGTATCATTCTTTCAAAAGTTTTACAAAGACAACTAGTTAAGGAGATCGGTCTAAATGTATCAGGCTGTTGGGGCTTAGGGATAGGCACAATGAGACTATTGGTCCAGGAAGTAGGAAGAACGCCCTCAATGTAACTGAGATTATACAGTGCCAACAAAGGGTTATCAGGCACGTGCCTTAGAGTTCTGAGAATATCATAGGTTATACCATCCTCTCCAGGAGCAGTTGATCGACCTTCAGTTAATGCATTATCTAATTCATACTCGGTGAAGAGGCAATCACTCTCATCAATATTTTGGCTCATAAAATTAATCAGATTCAACATTTCTTCAGAAGTACTCTCTAGTTTTTTTCTAATATGAGATGGAAGGTTTTCATGCCTGGATGTTTTGGACCAGTCATTTATGAGGTCATTTGCTTTTTCAAGAGGAAAGGGATGAGCAACACTGCCAGTCTTTTTCCTGGTTATTTTATTTATACCTTTCCAAGCCAAACTTAAAGGGGTGGACCTGTTTAATCCACTAACAAACTGTTCCCATTCCTGTTGCCTAAGTTCTTGCTTTCTATTCCTTGCATTTGTTAGTACAGCTTGGAACGTTCTGAGCAGGTCTGGGGTTCTACATTCACGGTATGCTTTACCAATCCTCCTAGCTGCATGTGTTAAATTGCGTAGCTGTGGATCATTATAGTATTTACATAGGTTTTTACTGTTATTTATAGTGGAGGGTCTGTTTCCTATTCCTGCCCACTTGATCTGTGAGGACACTCTCAATAGTGGTAACTAAATCATCATTAAATTTTTGCGTGCCAATGGGCTCGTAATTCTTATACCATTGATCCAAGTGGTTAATAAAGTTGTCTCTGTGTTCTGGTTTGAGAATAAGTTTCTTCCTTCTCTATTTAGCTCCTTGATTGCTGGAGATGTGATCAAGATTGACAGTTGTTAGTCTTGGGAAGTGATCAGATAGAAGATCATCAACTATGGCAGAGTCATTTAATACATATGATGTATTAAATCCAAGGCACAGATCAAGTATGCTACCATATATGTGAGCAGGCTCAGTAGTGCCCACAATTCGAACATTGGCATGCTCATTTAGCAATTTCACTAGTTTAGTTCCATTGGTGTTTGTTATAGACCCACCAATATTCTTATGTCTGGCATTAAAATCTCCAAGAATGAGGGTAGGTTCACTATTGATGCGATCTGGTAAAGCATCAGGTCGAAGCTGGTTCGCTGGGGCATAGAGATTAAAAATGTTTATGGAAAAATCGCCTGCATATACTTTGACACCATGATACTGCATGTTAACTCGACTCTGCAAGGAAAGGAGTGAATGTGGAAAGTTCTTTCTGACATACATCACACAACAGTTGGTTGACCTTAGGTTATAAGCTGCATATTCAGGCAACTTTGGTGGAGGTGCTCCATCTTTCAATCTACATTCCTGCAAACAGATGACATCAATATTCTTGGTTGCACTAATATGATGTAAGTCAGGCAACTGCTTCCTGATGGAAGCAATGTTCCATGAAAAGATTTGTAATGTATCGATTGTAGTGAGTTATTACAATCTCTTGCTCATAAGATGGTAAAACTATTATGCTTTGGCTACAGTGTGCAGGCACTTAAGAGCAAATAGCATAGTTTGTACGTCTTTATCTCCAGAACCTTTATTTTTAAGCATTTTTCGGCATCTTGGCAGCCAGTTAAAAGGCAAGTCTTGAAGCCAAGAGTCATGGGCTTCTTTCTTACAAATTGCTTGAAACTAAACGGAGATTGCTGCACTTTTGACATCATCACCATGCTCAAGAGCATCATCCTGATTACATATATTTATTAAACTTGTCAGGATCTGTTCAAGATGCTCATTTTTTCTGGAAATTTGTTATAGTATCAGGAAGGTCAGGCGAATCCAATGCCTCTCCGGAGGATGGCACTTCTGAGTTAGTGCTTTCTTTAACACCTATCACCTTAGCAGGTACCATGGTTACATTAGTGTTCTCTGATGGTGCCTGTGGCAAGTCTGCTTCATCATTCATTGCAGGTAGGTCCTGTGCATCTGACTCGTCTCCAGTTTCCCGGGGGGTTTCCTGTGTAGTGTCCGTCTGACTGTTGTAGTTGTGTGTATTGGGAAAAATGACAAGCTCATCCCCATATTCAGGTGTAGCCGTAGGTATCAGTAGTGGCAGATCAGTAGTTCCACATATGCTAGCAGGGATGGCTAGCTCCTCCACAGCTGGTGTGTATGTTGGCATTCTGGTATCACCAGAATCCTTTGCAGTGAGGTGGGGTTCTTCCACACTTTGCAGAGGTTCAGTCTCAGATCTGGCTGTGGAAGACTGGATGGCCTCATCCTCAGTTACCATTAAAGGACTGTTATCAGGTTTACATCGAAGGTTGTTTGGGTTCTGACTGCAGTCCTTGTGGGAAACTGTAACCCCAACTTCTTTACAGTTAATACACTTAAATTTTTGGCTGTCAAGGCCTACTGTGCATTCTCTAGTGGAATGTTTCCCAGCACACTTGCCACACCAAGAATGTAGTATTGCACAGTCTGCTGCAACATGACCATAGTGCTGGCATTTGTAACACCTACGTTTAGGGGGTTGGTACACTTCGATGTTTAGGAAACGTAAACCATGCACCCAGATATTTCGGGGGAGGGGCACAGGACCTATCCAACTGGCAATAATTTGGGATTTTCCTTTAAGTCTTTTAGGCTTGATGATATTCTCACTTACAGTCAGATGGGATGGGTCCATGTAGAGAGGGTACCTGGAGTTTACCTGGAGAGAGTTCCGGGGGTCAACGCCCCCGCGGCCCGGTCTGTGACCAGGCCTCCTGGTGGATCAGAGCCTGGTCAACCAGGCTGTTACTGCTGGCTGCACGCAAACCAACGTACGAGCCACAGCCCGGCTGATCAGGAACCGACTTCAGGTGCTTGTCCAGTGCCAGCTTGAAGACTGCCAGGGGTCTGTTGGTAATCCCCCTTATGTATGCTGGGAGGCAGTTGAACAGTCTCGGGCCCCTGACACTTATTGTATGGTCTCTTAACGTGCTAGTGACACCCCTGCTTTTCATTGGGGGGATGTTGCATCGTCTGCCAAGTCTTTTGCTTTCGTAGTGAGTGATTTTCGTGTGCAAGTTCGGTACTAGTCCCTCTAGGATTTTCCAGGTGTATATAATCATGTATCTCTCCCGCCTGCGTTCCAGGGAATACAGATTTAGGAACCTCAAGCGCTCCCAGTAATTGAGGTGTTTTATCTCCGTTATGCACGCCGTGAAGGTTCTCTGTACATTTTCTAGGTCAGCAATTTCACCTGCCTTGAAAGGTGCCTGGAGTTTCCAAAGATTATGATACTGACCCATTTTTTAAAGTGGTGAGTGTCTGATGGAGGTCGGAGCAGCTTAATTCCCCCATAAGGTGTACTAAGTATATCATTGATCAGTTCTTGCATATGTGAAGAGAACCTAGGATAACCCAAAAAAGTGGGGTCGTCGTAAGCTCCTCTCTCCTATGTGCAGGTTATTTGTGTATTGTTCGGTGATCGTCTTTTAAAGCATACCAGAATTCCCAGCACCCCAGGATGGCACCTTCAGAATTAACCAAGCTAGGCTCAGCTATTAACAGGGGTAGGAAATCGGAAATGCCAGAGTATCTCAATAATTGTAACTGGAAAAAATGGTAACTGGTAGCCTAAAATTATGTCATACCTGTAAATGAGTTTTTATAAGCTTAGACAAGTGTTTCCTGATTCGGGCCTTAGTTATATGATTACCCGCCACTGGCTTACCGGATTATAAGCGTTTAGAGAAGATGCAGCGAAACAGGATGACTTGGAAGATGTATAAATCTGTAATGGAGGGAAAGCAGTGTACGGGTCGCCCTAAGAAAGGCTGGAGGGAGGGGGGAACAGAAGGTATTATATAAGAGAGGTTTGATAGATAGGTTGTTAGATAGGAGTGGAGGCAACTGGTTTTTAAAGCTTGCCGTGATGTCTGACTGTGATCAAGGTGACCTTTATGAAGAGATTCAGTGAAACAGGTTAGCCAGATTTGAGTCCTGGAGGTGAGAGGTACATTGCCTGTACTCTGAAGGAGGGATGTTGATATGTTGGAATTTTTTAACTGTAGTGTCAACACGCCTCTGAAAGACAGTAATGGAATGAGTGATAATGATAAAATAAGATTTTGTTCGGATTTTTAACTCCGGAGGGTTAGCCACCCAGGATAACCCAAGAAAGTCAGTACGTCATCGAGGACTATCTATCTTATTTCCATTGGGGTCCTCAATCATGTCCCCTAGGATGCGACCCTCACCAATCGATTAACACCCAGGTACCTATTTGCTGCTAGGTGAACAGGACAGCAGGTGTAAGGAAACGCGTCGAAATGTTTCTACCCGCCGGGAATCGAACCCGGGCCCTCCGTGTGTGAAGCGAGAGCTTTGCAAGCCACGCCAGGGGGCTTCTTTTCTTTCTTGGTCACACTCCCTCGGTGGGAAACGGCTGAGGCGTTGATAAAAATAAGTAAATTTATTTTGGTACGGGTACACATAAATACAGTTACACAAATTATCATACATAAGTAACTTAAGTGTAAATTACCTAGGATAACCCCCCAAAAAAGTCAAAGAAAGTGACTTCCATTCAGTGTAATTTACAAAATAAACAACGTATACAAGTAATACATTAACTACCCCTCAAGGGAGGTTCCTTGAAGCTGGTGATGGGCTCTTGATCTAGGGAATTGGATCTGTACTCCAGTTCCCTGAATTGAGCCTGAATGCCTTCCAGTCTGGTCACAGATCGGGCCGCGGGGGCGTTGACCCCCGGAACTCTCTCCAGGTAAACTCCAGGTAAACTCCAGCCCCTCCTCCCCCCACAGGCGCTGTATAATCCTACAGGTTTAGCGCTCCCCATGACTATAATAATAATAACTAGTATTCTCTTAACTAGTATTCTCTTAAATAATGGTTAGTTTACCTTCACAGAGAGACAAGTTTTCTCTTCATAACCCCCACATCCCCCCATCCCCCCCCCGGGACAGTAACCTCCTGCTGGTGACCGTCTGGGAGATACAACACGTCCACTTCAGGTTGGTTTACGATTTCCCAGACTTTCATCCTCGTTTGGTAATGATTTATTGTATTCTCAGTGATCTAGCTTTCGTTGGTACATTGTTGTGTTATGTTGCAGAAGTTGTTGTTGAACATAGTGATTGATTTTCAGCGGAACTTTGATATTCACTTCAATTAGCGTCGTTGAAGAGTTCCCTTGTCTGAATTTTCTTCAGAGTCAGTTATCTCTTTATTTATATATATCATTAACCTATTTGTGTGAAAATGGTATGATAGTTTTGCGTGATGCTCTCCAAAATAAATGAAGAAGCAAACAAGGATAAAAATCTTGTATGTTAACTGTACTTAAAATTGAATTTTCGTTTTCAGTGGGAAGTGCTAAACCCGCAGCTGTCATAGAGGGCACGGGGAAGTGGCAGGGCTTGTATGACTAAGAGAGTTTAAGTTCAGTTCCTTGGATCAAAAGCCCCCCTCGCTGGCATGTAAATTTTTTTAGGTACACGTATACATAAATACAATTACACAAATCATAATATATTGTGTAAATTACCTGGGATAAACCCCCAACCCTCAAGAAAAAGGTCAAACAAAATGACTATTTCCATTAGGGTCCTTATATCCATTGTATCCTGAAGAAATAGGAGTTTTGTCTATCAAGTTCATTATATATGCAGTATTTCTAGGCAGACAATTTTGTCCCTCGTATATACAGGATGAATTACAGCAGTTGGATATGCTGAATGTTGAAGACAGAGTAAAACAACTGAAGCTAAATCATGTTTATAAAATTGCTCACAAACAGTGTCCAGAATATCTTGCTGTCAATTTTGTCAAGGTTGGGAACCGCAGCAATCATAGTACTAGGGGGAGAGAGCACAACTTTGTAGCAATAAAGGAATGGAACAGACTACCCGCACATGTCAAAGCCAGTCATAGCATGAACCAGTTCAAGAAGAGTGCCAAAAAGTGTCTGATGAATGAAGCTACAGAAAGGGAGGGGAATGATTTTCTATTTTTTAGCTAAATTACGTGTAAATTTTACCTTATTCCTAGTAATGACCCTCGTATTGTAGATAGTCTTAATGACCCTCGTGTAGTAGATAGTCTTTTTAGTATGATAATAAGATGTTATATTCATTGTAGAATAATAAGAAAATATTATAACCTTTATATTATAATAATAAGGTAAAAGGACCCCAATGGAAATAAGTCACTCTGTCTGACTTTTTTGGGTTATCCTAGGTTCTCTACACATATGCTGCTATGTATGATAATTCTATGTAACTGTATTTGTGTATACCTGAATAAATTTACTTACTTACTTACTTACAGCTCGATCACTAGCGCACTCAGCTCACACACAGGTCCGGAGTTCGAATCTCCTCCGGTACGGCTGGAAAACATTAGGAACGTGTTTCCATAAGACACCTGCTGCCCCTGTTCACCCATCAGTTTAAAATGAGTACCTGGATGTTAGTCGACTGGTGTGGGTCGCATCCTGGGACAAAACTAACCTAATTTGCCCGAATAGTATGTCAGTTAGGCCTGTATACCTTGTACTTGTAGTAAATAAAGATATTAATTTTTATTATTATAAAAGACATTTGCAATGTGGGTTTTGTAAGTGCAAATTGGACATGGAAGTGTTGCGCTGGCAGTATACCTGGAGAGGGTATACTGCCAGCTCAGTACAGTTTGATAAAATTGTTTTTATGGCTGCCAAGTTGGTAAGTTGATTTAGGTACAGGTACACAATTGTACTAATGTGTACTTCTGGCTATATAAACTTAAATACATTTTCAAACCTTGTAATGTGTAAATTACCTAGGGCAACCCAAAAGGTCAGACAAGGTGACTTATTTCCATTAGAGGCCGTACTTTATTTATTAGGTTAGTTGGAGTTATATGAATCTGTTGAAATACGTATTTATTCACAAAGAAGAAAACTGGAAAAAACTACTACAACATGTCTTGCAATGTGGTACTCTTCTGTTGGTGCCAGTGCAATATTCTTACCGTACATACACGAAGGCTCCATTTTACAAATAGCACTTTGCTTTATGGCATTTCACTAATGCTGCTGTTTTCAGTTATACCCATTCTTCATTTATTCAGGTTTTGTACAATAAATATATTCATCACTCATAATAAGCTAAGGATAAAAATATTTTAAGGTAAGTAGTGTGTATACTGTATATACATTTTTAGGCTTAGCTATATTGCCCACTTAATACATGATAGTGTAAACATCTTGTCTAGCCTTTATATGCATTTGAAAGTGGAGAAAAAGGCTACAATTCACTTTACAGCAGTAGCTCAGAACCTAACATGTGGTATAAGAGAGGCCCTCCTGTATTTCATATATACCTATATATATTATATTATAAATGCACAATAATAACAAGTTGGTTACTTATCTATGGTGTCTTGTGGCTTGGTTGGCAGTGCTCTCGCCTCGCGCACTAAGTGTCCGTTGTTCAACCCCTGGCATGGGTAGCAACAGTCTTGTTTCCTTACACCTGCTGTCCCTGTTCACTTAACAGGCAGTAGATACCTGGATGTTAGTCGAAGTATATCACGCTCTCACTACTCCTCCCTCCTTCAGTCTTTCCCCTCCCATATCCCTCTTGCATCCTGGGAGACAAGATTTAATAACCCCCAGTAGAAATAAGGCAGACAGTCCTCGATGACTCGCTGATTTTCTTGGGTTATACTAGGTGGTTACCCCTAGGTTAAAAATCCAAACAAATTATATCTTATCTTACTTATGTGTAATTGTACCTAATTTACTTATTTGCTTTCTATTTTCTTGTTGAACAGAAACTCAAAAAGGTAAGCTGGCCTCAGCTACCAGGATAGGAAAACCTAAATCAGCTACCAGGATAGGAAAGCCTATATCAGCTACCAGGAAGAGAAAACCTAAATCAGTCACAGGAATGCTAAAAGAATTACATTCTAGGTTTGTACTGTATTACTTTCTAAAAGACCTCTAACGGCATTTTTGTTTTTGTTTTTTAGGTCTTCTTTGGCTAGCATCTGGAAGGTGCAAAGACATAAGAACATAAGAAAGAAGGAACACTGCAACAGGCCTACTGACCCATGCAGAGCAGGTCCATGTCCCCCCCCAGAAGTATCATTATGGATGGTACACATAGTTTCGAATCCTTAACTGGGAGATTTATTAGAATGTTATTGTTAAACAACAAGATCCTTGAACTTAGAACTAAAATGACATCAGAATATACAACAGAGGAAATGTTTTCCTACATTTGGAATCTAGAAGAAGCTCAGAGATGTCTGACACCAGTTTCAATTCCACCTACCAAATCGGAGAGCATTTCTTTAATGAACTGGAGGAAAGGGGAGAATGCCTACCAAATTCGTGACCTAGATCAGGCATTAAAATGGTATAATTTGGCCATTTTATCTGCACCTCATCCTGACATTCTGGCAGACAATGTCAAGACCCATGACAGAGAAATGTATGGAGCTTTGGCCCAAGGTTATGAATCTCGGTCTCTTGTCCTCTTTGACCTAAAACAATATGAAAAATGTTCAAGGGATATTAATTATGCTCTGGAACTTGGCTGTAAAAACATTTCACATAAAACATTATTAGAAACAAAAGCCAAGTGTCAAAAAGTTATGTCAGGGAGAAAAGGCAAACCATTTGATTCCTTAGCAGAATCATTAAAGTCCTCTCATTTATCATTTGCTTATACAAATCCTGAGCCACCAAAGTTAGAAGCGGTCAACCCTACCATGCCATCACTGAACAGTAGTGTTAAACTAACCTACACACCATCCCAGGGAAGATACCTCATTGCTGAAAATGACATTTACCCAGGTAATATATAATTTAAGTACTGTATATATTTAAATGTTAAAAAAAGTGTTATGCGTTGATTTAGAAGTGAGTAATACTTGTATTTTTTTAGAACGGTATGTATGTGGAATTTACTATTGGCATAAATATTTCAATAGAATTCACTGAATAAACATTCCATATAATGAACTAATTGAGGGAGCTGGTGGCCAACAATGGCACTTGTGGTGGATAGAGGTAAGATTGTTTTGCCATTATTGTAACAAGAATTAACAAAAGACTTTGCCCATTGTTTCCTATTATAGTGACCCAGCCGATTTTGTTATGTATTTCCAAAGCCCCATTAGATGAAAGTTTTTTAAATGGAGGGTTTCTATATATTGCAGTGGACTAATGTAGAATTAGGACAAAGTGATTGCATAAAGAAAGGATCACAGAAATGTTGGTAGTAGCTGATATACTGACGATATAATGAAGACATACTGAAAGTATCAGTATTTCATAATTCATAAACTTTTATTTTCTAAGATATGGTTGTCTGCTGACAAATAAGATGCACCATATACATACAGTATATTTGTCATTTGCAGTATTTTCTAAAACTTCTCCCATTTATTTTTTTTAAACATATTGTACTAATGGTTGTAACATACTACATCTTTCTTTCTTTCAACACACCGGCCGTATCCCACCGAGGCGGGGTGGCCCAAAAGGAAAAACGAAAGTTTCTCCTTTTACATTTAGTAATATGCTATACAGGAGAAGAGGTTACTAGCCCCTTGCTCCCGGCATTTTAGTCGCCTCTTACAACACGCATGGCTTACGGAGGAAGAATTCTGTTCCACTTCTCCATGGAGGTAAGAGGAAATGAACAAGAACTAGAAAGAAAATAGAAGAAAATCCAGAGGGGTGTGTATATATATATGTTTGTACATGTATCTGTAGTGTGACCTAAGTGTAAGTAGAAGTAGCAAGACGTACCTGAAATCTTGCATGTTTATGAGACAGAAAAAAGGACACCAGCAATCCTACCATCATGTAAAACAATTACAGGCTTCCATTTTACACTCACTTGGCAGGATGGTAGTACCTCCCTGTAACATACATATTCTACATTATTTCACATCTTCCAGTCTCTGCACTCACTTAGGAGTGCAGAGACTGAAAAGGTGAATAAATGAGCAGAGGAAATGCATTACTTTATTTTATTGATTAACATTATCAGGTACAGTACAGTGAGCTCCTTCATAAATGGATTAATAGGAGGAATGGAGTGCAAGATATTGCTAATTGTCTAAATCTTCCGAATTATGAAATTAATTTTTCACAATCATCCATTTTTTTCTGAACTACTGGACTTGGTCCACAAATGCAGAGGACAACAGGACACTGAGGGTACAGGTACTGTAATCTGTGGTTGCTACAATACAGTACAGGTATTCGTCACTTAATGACCGAGTTCCATTCCTAAGAGTAGGTCAATAAGCGAATTGGTAGTTAAGCAAGGAGCCACCCCTAACTGATATTTCAGGTGTACTGTACCGGTAGTGGGTTTGTGTCAGCCATCTTTAGACATTGTTTTAATGTCACCTTTGCACCATTTATAACATTTTTAGTATTTAAAAATAGAATTAGGCATTAAAACAATAAAAAGTAAAATACTCATGTAGAACACTGGTCAGAGAGCTGGTTGTAAGTCCGCATGATCTTTAAACAGGTAGGTCATTAAGTGAGGAGTACCTGTATTGTACTGTATAGCAATTTTATAATACTGTACATCTTTCAACAAAACAGCTGTATCCCACCTAAGCAGGGTGGCCCAAAAAAGAAAAACAAAAGTTTCTCTTTTAGACTTCAGTCCATAACGTATACAAGATAAAGGGTTACTAGCCCTTTGCTCCCGGCATGTCAATCTCCTCTTATGACATGTATGGCTTATAGAGGAAGAATTCTTTTCCACTTTCCCATGGAGAATACTGTACATATTTACAGTAATTTTACTTGCCTCTTTGTGGTGGAGAGATGAGGTGTAAACTACTGTGATCAGTAGTACTGACTCAGAACAACTTATTCCGAGTCATAGAAACATCTATGCTAAACTTAAGAACATAGTCTTTAAGCTTATCCTTGCTTATGCGGATATTAGTAACTGTTTAACACCATATACTTCACATACAGGTTGCCAGACCCAACCATATATATTAGTTAAAATTTTTGCTTACTGCTGAGAACTTCATGTTTCCTCCTGGCACTACCACCACTTGTTCTAGAAACCATTGTCAGTGCACTTTATATGTTAACTAAGGCACACAGTGCTCACAAATCTAGGAAAAATAAGAAACTGAAAAATAAATGCATGAGAGAGCACAGACCATACAACATTCATATAATTTTATTTCTGTTATAAAGCTGTTTTCATTTATATGCATACCTATGATAAGTTTAAATAATAAATTACAGTAAGTCAAGAATTAAAATTTTTTCAATGATGGGAAGCACTTCACAGTTTTTCTTAGGCTTTGACAAATTGCCACCTTCACTACTTTTGCACTTTGGGGCCATATTAAGCAAAATTAAGGGTTATTTTCAGGCCAGGGTAAACCATGGATAACTGAAATCATGGAAACCAGACCCATGAATACGTCAGGCCTGCTGTATACAGATACATAAGAATATAAGAGAGAAGGAACACTGCAGCAGGCCTACTGGCCTATGTGAGGCAGGTCCAATTCTCCCACCAGCTTAAGCCTTTACCTAGTGAGATCAGACACATCACTTAAGGGAGGAGCACAGCATTTGACCTAGTAGCACAAGCTAGTCAGGTCCAACTCGTGCCCACCCACACCCACTTGTGTATTTATCCAAACTATTTTTAAAACTACACAACGTCTTAGCGTCTGTGACAGCACTCGGGAGTTTGTTCCACTCATCCACAACTCTTACCAAACCAGTGCTTTCCTATATCCTTCCTGAATCTGAATTTTTCCAATTTAAAGCCATTGTTGCGAGTCTTGTCTATGTTAGATATTTTTAGCATGCTATTTACATCCCCTTTATTAATTACTGTAGTTTACATATAATAAAATATTGTTAGGCACAAAAGAAATCCACTAGCATACAGTGCATTTAAGGCAAACTAATCCTAATGCTTAAAGACTACTTAAGAACCAGACATTATTTAGTAAGATTTTTTAAAAGTACAAAGAGAGTTAGCTAAATGAACTATTTATACAAGTGGCCTATGGTTCAGAGATCAATGAAAACAGACAGGTCAGGATGTGGTCAGTGGCCTGTACCAGACAATTGTTAGTCATTGGGCTTGGTCTGATGCTTTAGAAGACAACCAGACACTACTGCTTTGGACAGAATCTGGAATTATGATCTTTTCTCCATTGTGTCTGATACTTCTGTATATTCAGTCAATTTTTTGGTCCAAAATTGCTGAAATCCATTAATAAATGGTCATTTAATGAGGCTTTACTGTAGTTTGATTATCAACCAAGAAGATTTTTAGTTAAAAAATTTTGTTCAGCCTTGTAGGACATAATAATTCCTGAGAATGGTGTTAATATTATTAAATTTAATAAATTGTACAATTTACAAATAACCCATAATGTTGAGAGAAAATTTCAGTTTGTCCTGGATCATTATCAGGTCACAGAATGATAAATGTCCAGGATGGGCCAATAAGTCACTTAAGGCTGCTTTCATTGTAGGTTAATTGTGATTTGTAACATCTGTAGAATTTTGACTTTTATACTTCAATAAATTGCAATGTTCCAGGTGAGGTAGTGAGCGTTGATGATGGGTATTGCAACACAGTGTTCATGGAGATGTCAAAAATGCACTGTACTGTATGCATAAGGAGAAGCATGGCCCCTCTGCCCTGCCCCAACTGCAATATGGTTAGAATATTAAGTTTTTATGCTTTTATATTCCCCTTCAAATGGAGTGCCTTGATACTGTTTAAAGTTTCTTTATCCAAGAAGAAATTATAGCTACGTCTCCCCAATGAAAAGCAGGGGTGCCACTAGCATAAGAGACAACACAATAAGTGTGAGGGGCCCAAGACTGTTCAACTGCCTCCTAGCATGCATAAGGGCTGTCTTCAAGCAGCCACTAGACAGGCATCTAAAGTCAGTATCTGACCAGCCGGGCTGTGGATCGTACGTTGGACTTGCTGCGGCTAGCAGTAACAGCCTGGTTGATCAGGCCCTGGTCCACCATGAGGCCTGGTCACAGGTCAGGCTGCAGGGGCATTGACCCTCAGAAAACTCTCCAGGTATACCCTCTGACTAGCCGGGCTGTGGTTCATATATCAGTTTGTATTCAGCCAGCAGTAACAGCCTTGTTGATAAAACCCTGATCCACCAGGAGGCCTGGTCATGGACTAGGCTGCGAGGATGTTGACACTCAAAACACTCTACAGGTATACTCCAGGTAAATCCCCTTGGCATTGTGTGATCCTTATGGGTTTGGTGCTTCTCCACAAATATAAAAGTACTAATACATGTTTTATTATCATGTATGTACTATATTTTTTTTCAACAAATCAGCTGTATCTCAGTAAGATAACAAAGTATGTAGATAAGTATAGTGGAACCCCGAATATTGGCCGCTGCGTTTATCGGCTGATTCGAATTTAGGCCAGTTTCTGGGTGGAAATTTTGCTCTGTATTTTGGCCAGTGCCTCATAAATCATCCGTATTATACGCATCAGCCCGCCTCCCGCTGGGACATCGCACATAGGTGAGTCAGTCTCCCTGTGTCTCATGGTGAATGAGCATATACTCTGCGCATTCATCCAAACATTTCTGTAAAATCTATCGTTTTTTTTGTGCTTGTTTATTAACCCTTTCAGGGTCCGTCCCGTAGATCTACGGCTTTACGTTCAGGGTCCAAACCGTAAATCTACGTCATGAGCTCAGCTCACTCTGATAAACTGCGAGTGGTACATTTGGGCCTAGATATGAAAGAATACATCTATGTGGTATGTGTGCACCACATAAAACAGATCCTGCAGCACACTGTGTATAATGAGAGAAAAAAACTGAAATCATGATTTTTCGATTAAAACAGCGACTTTGCAGTGTTTTTTCATATGTTTTTTATAGTTGTATTTGCGATTTCTTGGTCTCATTTGATAGAATGGAAGACATATTACAGAAATAGAATGATTTTGATTGGTTTTAGCACTGGAAATGGCTTGAAACTGAGCTCAAAGTAGCAGAAATGTTAAATTTTTGCCGATATTCAAGAGTAAACAAACGACCTCACACATCTAATACACACCAGCTGGTGGGTCTAATGTACATTCACAAATATGGTGATGATATTTATACAATTATTACAGTATTGCATAACAGTAAATCTTCTATTTTTTGGTGTGAATAAAAATTCATTATGTGAATAAAAAATCAAAATGGAATTTATTTGTAAAGCCTCAAAACATAACTAATGAACAGAGGAAATGTTAGTTTAGTGCCAGGAATACCTACATTGTTTATTCTGGACCCTATTTTGAAATTTGAATATTTTGAACTTTGTGTTAAATTGGCCAAATTAACAATTTCCGATCACTTTATTTTGTAGTTGAAACAGTTGACTTGGCAATTTCTTGTGCTCAATCGATAGAATAGAAGTAATACTAGTGAAATAGCTAAGAATTTGGTTGACTGGAAAAATGTAATTGGCCTAAACTGGGAGTCAAAGTCGGCAAAATTGCCGATTCGTAAATATCGCTGACACATCAAAATTCGCGAGAGCATAATTTCGTCAGTTTTCCATCAAATTTCGTACTTTTTGTTTTATTACCTTCACAAAAAGATTATCTACCATTTCATAAGAAAAAAATAACAAATTTTTTTTTTTAAATTCTTGGACACTGGGGCACCACTTCAGATTTGGGCCTTGGACCCTGAAGGGGTTAAGTGCAACTGTGAAATGAGCCACCATGGGCCCAAAGATAGTTCAGAGTGCTAGCCCTTTGCTAAAGAAAGTGAGAAATTTAAGAAAGAAGTTATTGAAAAATATGAGAGTGGTGTTTGAGTGCTAGAACTTGCCAGGATGTATGGGAAATTCAGATCAACAATCACTTCCATCCTGGCAAAGACAGTAGAAATCAAGGAAGCTAATGTTGCAAAAGGGAGTTTAGCAGGGAAACAGGGAGTGTAACAGACAGGTAAGGAGTGTAGCATGGAGGGAGGGAGTGTAGCAGGGAGGCAGGAAGTGTAGCAGGGAAATCAAGGAGGCTAATGTTGCGAAAGGGAGTTTAGCAGGGAGTGTAGTCTGACTTTTTTTGGGTTATCCTAAGTTCTTTACATATATGCTGTAGGAGGGAGGCAGGGAGTGTAGCAGGGAGGCAGGGAGTGTAGCAGGGAGGCAAGGAGTATAGCATGGAGGGAGGGAGTGTAGCAGGCTGGGAGGGAATGTAGCAGGGAAACAGGGAGTGTGGAAGGGATGCAGGGAGTGTAGCATGCAGGGAGGGAAGTAACCCCAGAGAGGGACTTGTTACCTTAAGTCATTATGGAGGGGGATTCCCCTGCCAAACAATAACCCAACTCCCTCTCCCCTCCTCACCCTCTTTCATATGCCAACAGGAGTCTTCAATAAAGGTATCTAATGTTTATATTTATTTGTACAGTGGAACCCCGAGTTTCGGCCGTAATCTGTTCCAGGAGCTAGGCCTAAACTCGAAACGGCCAAAAGTTGAAATAAAATTTCCCATAAGAAATAATGTAAATACAATTAATCCATTCCAAACCCACAAAAATGTTCACAAAAAAAAAAAATTTTAACCCTTTGAGGGTCGGTCACGTATTTGTACGCCTAAATTCTAGCGCCTTCAAATCTGGTAGAAGAATGCTGGCAGGCCTACATATGAAAGAATGGGTCTGTGTGGTCAGTGTGTGCAGTATAAAAAAATTCTGAAGCACGCTGTGCATAATGAGAAAAAAAACTTTGACTGTGTTTTTGGTTTAAAACAGCGACTTTCTAGTGAATTTTTGTATGGTATTTATGGTTGTATTCTAGTTTCCTTGGTCTCATTTGATAGAATGTAAGATATGTTACAGAATTAGAGATGATTTTGATTGGTTTCACGATGACAAGTACCTTGAAATTGAGCTCAGAGTAGCGAAAATGATCGATTTTTGCTGATATTCAAGAGTAAACAAATCAAGCCACGCATCCAATACACGTCAACTGGCGAGTCTGATATTCAAGAGTAAGTGCGCTGATATCATTTATACCATTTTTACAATGATGTGAGAATAAACACTCAAAATGGAAAGCAAAAGTAATGTAAGAGGGGCTTAGAGAGATGAAAAATGAACAGATAAAATGTTATTTTGTGCCATGAATGTCTGTCTTGTTTATTCTGAACCCTATTCTGAAATTGGCATCTTTTGAAATTTGTGTGAAATTGCCCAAATTGCTTATTTCTGACCACTTTACTGGGTAGTTGAAATCAGTAAATGGGCAGATTCTTGGACTCAATCGATAGAACAAATGGATTTCTAGGGAAATAGCTATGATTTTAGTCATCTGCAACATTGGAATTGGCCGAAAGTAGGGCCCAAAGTGGGCGAAATCGCCAACTTTGAGACAGCTAACTTCACAAGAGCATAATTCCGTAAGTTTTACATCAAATTTCATACTTTTGGTGTCGTTATGATCAGAAAAAAGATTCTTTATCATTTCATAAGAAAAAAAATAATTTTTTTATTTTTCGAAAAATTTTCAACCCTGAGAACGAGTTTGGGAGAGGGCCTCTCGACCCTCAAAGGATTAAAGAATAACTATAGTTTAATATACATATAGTATTAAATGAGTAATACAATACATAAATATACATTTAAAAATCGCATTTACATACCTTTATTGAGGACTCGTGTTGGCATCTGGAAGATAGGGAGGAGGAGAGAGGGAGGACTTATTATTGCCTCCACCACTGCCTCCACCACAGCCTCCACCACTGCCTCCACCACTGCCTCCACCACTGCCTCCACCACTGCTTCCACCACTGCTTCCACCACTGCCTCCACCACTGCCTCCACCACTGCCTCCACCACTGCCTCCACCACTACCTCAACCACTGCCTCAACCACTGCCTCAACCACTGCCTCCACCACTGCCTCACTGCCACTAGGAAGTTTCTTTGGGCTCATGGTGGCTTATTTCACATTCACAATCAATAAACAAGCACTAAACACAATAA